>NW_020174561.1:4946199-5105088 GCF_003031525.2 Neophocaena asiaeorientalis asiaeorientalis
AGAAAACTACAGGCCAGTATCACTGATGAACATAGATGCAAAAATCCTCAACAAAATACTAGCAAACAGAATCCACCAGCACATTAAAAGGATCATACACCATGATCAAGTGGGGTTTATCCCAGGAATGCAAGGATTCTTCAATATATGCAAATCAATGTGATACACCATATTAACAAACTGAAGGATAAAAACCATATGATCAGCTCAATAGATTCAGAAAAAGCTTTCGACAAAATTCAACACCCATTTATGATAAAAACTCTCCAGAAAGGGCGTAGAGGGAACCTACCTCAACATAATAAAGGTCATATATATGACAAACCCACAGCCAACATCATTCTCAATGGTGAAAAAGTGAAACCATTTCCACTAAGATCAGGAACAAGACAAGGTTGCCCACTCTCAGCACTATTATTCAACATAGTTTTGGAAGTTTTAGCCACAGCAATCAGAGAAAAAAAAGAAATAAAAGGAATCCAAATCGGAAAAGAAGAAGTAAAACTGTCACTGTTGCAGATGACATGATACTATATATAGAGAATCCTAAAGATCCTACCAGAAAACTACTAGAGCTAATCAATGAATTTTGTAAAGTAGCAGGATACAAAATTAATGCACCGAAATCTCTTGCATTCCTATACATTAATGATGAAAACTCTGAAGGAACATTTATGGAAACACTCCCATTAACCACTGCAACAAAAAGAGTAGACTAGCTAGGAATAAACCTACCTAAGGAGATGAAAGACCCATATGAAATTAAAGATGATATAAACAGATGGAGAGATATACGATGTTCTTGGATTAGAAGAATCAAAATTGTGAAAATGACTATACTACCCAAAGCAATCTACAGATTCAGTGCAATCCCTATCAAACTACCAATGGCATTTTTCACAGAATTAGAACAAGAAACTTCACAATTTGTATGGACATACATAAGACCCTAAGAGCCAAAGCACTCTTGAGAAAGAAAAACAGAGCTGGAGGAATCAGGCTCCCTGACTTTATTTTATACTACAAAGGTACAGTAATCAAGACAGTATGGTACCAGCACAAAAACAGAAATACAGATCAATGGAACAGCATAGAAAGCCCAGAGATAAACCTATGCACATATGGTCACCTTATCTTTGATAGGGGAGGCAAGAGAATACAATGGAGAAAAGACAGCCTCTTCAATAAGTGGTGCTGGGAAAACTGGACAGCTACATGTAAAAGAATGAACTTAGAACACTCCCTAACACCTTACACAAAAATAAACTAAAAATGGATTAGAGACCTAAATGTAAGGCCAGACACTATAAAACTCTTACAGGAAAACATAGGCAGAACACTCTATGGCATAAAGCACAGCAAGATCCTTTTTGACCCACCTCCTAGAGAAATGGAAATAAAAACAAAAATAAACAAATGGGATCTAATGAAACTTAAAAGCTTTTGCATAGCAAAGAAAACCATAAACAGGGTGAAAAGATAACCCTCAGAATGGGAGAAAATATTTGCAAACAAAGCAACTGACAAAAGATTAATCTCCAAAATATACAAGCAACTCATGCAGCTCAATATCAAAAAAACAAACAACCCAGTCCAAAAAATGGGAAGAAGACCTAAACGGACATTTCTCCAAAGAAGATATACAAATTGCCAACAAACACATGAAAGGATGCTCAACACCGCTAATCATTAGAGAAATGCAAATCAAAACCACAATGAGGTATCACCTCACACCAGTCAGAATGGCCATCATCAAAAAATCTACGAACAATAAATACTGGAGAGAGTGTGGAGAAAAGGGAACCCTCTTGCACTGTTGGTGGGAATGTAAATTGATACAGCCACTACTGTTCTCACTATGGAGAGCAGTATGGAGGTTCCTTAAAAAACTAAAAATAGAACTACCATATGACCCAGCAATCCCACTACTGGGCATATACCCTGAGAAAACCATAATTCAAAAAGAGTCATACCAGAATGTTCATTGCAGCACTATTTACAGTAGCCAGGACATGGAAGCAACCTAAGTGTCCACTGACAGATGAATGGATAAAGAAGATGTGGCACATATATACAATGGAATATTACTCAACCATAAAAAGAAATGAAATTGAGTTATTTGTAGTGAGCTGGATGGACCTAGAGTTTGTCATACAGAGTGAAGTCAGTCAGAAAGAGAAAAACAAATACCGTATGTTAACACATATATATGGAATCTAAAAAAGAAAATGGTTCTGATGAACCTAGGGGGAGGACAGGAATAAAGATGCAGAAGTAGAGAATGGACTTGAGGACATGGGGAAGGGGAAGGGTAAGCTGTGACGAAGTGAGAGAGTAGCAGTGCCATATATACACTAGCAAATGTAAAATAGATAGCCAGTGGGAAGCAGCCGCATAGCACAGGGAGATCAGCTCGGTGCTATGTGACCAACTACAGGGGTGGGATAGGGAGGTTGGGAGGGAGACACAAGAGGGAGGGGATATGGGGATATATGTATCTGTATAGCTGATTCACTTTGTCATACAGCAGAAACTAACACACCACTGTAAAGCAATTATACTCCAATAAAGATGTTAAAAAATAAATAAATAAATAAATAACAATATCAAAAAATACTCCCAGGAATCTTGAAATAAACTTAAGCAAAACCATATAAGATCTCTGTGGAGGAATAAAAATTAAACTCTAATAAAGGACAAATAAAATGACCTGAACAAATGGAAAGACAATATTATGAACAATCAACTCTTCAAAAATTAAGCTAAAAATTCAGTATTATATTGAAATTCCAGTAGGATTTTTTTTTTGAATTTTATTTATTTTTTTAAACAGCAGGTTCTTATAAGTTATCTATTTTATACATATTAGTGTATATGTATCAATCCCAATCTCCCAATTCATTCCACCACCACCACCCCCGCCACTTTCCCCCCTTGGTGTGCATACGTTTGTTCTCTACATCTGTGTCTCTATTTCTGCCCTGCAAACCAGTTCATCTGTACCATTTTTCTAGGTTCCACATATATGCTTTAATATACAATATTTGTTTTTCTCTTTATGACTTAGTTCACTCTGTATGACAGTCTCTAGATCCATCCACGTCTCTACAGATGACCCAATTTCATTCCGTTTTATGGCTGAGTAATATTCCATTGCATATATGTACCACATCTTCTTTATCCATTCGTCTGTCGAGGGGCATTTAGGTTGCTTCCATGACCTGGCTATTGTAAATAGTGCTGCAATGAACATTGGGGTGCATGTGTCTTTTTGCATTATGGTTTTCTCTGGGTATATGCCTGGTAGTGGGATTGCTGGATCGTATGGTAATTCTATATTTAGTGTTTTTTTTTTTTTGGCAGTACGCGGGCCTCTCACTGTTGTGGTCTCTCCCGTTGCGGAGCACAGGCTCCGGACACGCCGGCCCAGCGGCCATGGCTCACAGGCCCAGCCGCTCCGCAGCATGTGGGATCCTCCCGGACCAGGGCACGAACCCATGTCCCCTGCATCGGCAGGCAGACTCTCAACCACTGCGCCACCAGGGAAGCCCCTATGTTTAGTTTTTTAAGGAACCTCCATACTGTTCTCCAAAGTGGCTGTATCAATTTACATTCCCACCAACAGTGCAAGAGGGCTCCCTTTTCTCCACACCCTCTCCAGCATTTGTTGTTTGTAGATTTTCTGATGATGCCCACTCTAACTGGTGTGAGGTGATAGCTCATTGTGGTTTTGATTTGCATTTCTCTAATAATTAGTGATGTTGAGCCGCTTTTCATGTGTCTCTTGGCCATCTGTATGCCTTCTTTGGAGAAATGTCTATTTAGGTCTCCTGCCCATTTTTTGATTGGGTTTTTGTTTTTTTTAACATTGAGCTGCATGAGCTGTTCATGTATTTTGGAGATTAATCCTTTGCCCGTTGATTCATTTGCAAATATTTTCTCCCATTCTGAGGGCTGTCTTTTCGTCTTGTTTGTAGTTTTCTTTGCTTTGCAAAACTTTTTAAGTTTCATTAGGTCCCATTTGTTTATTTTTGTTTTTATTTCCATTACTCTAGGAGGTGGATCCAGTAGGAGTTTAAAAGTATAATTGATATTCTAAAATGTTTATGAGGAAATAAACGCCCACCACATAGTTAACAATCTTGAAAAGAAGAAGTAGACAAGAGGTACCTCCCGTGTCAGGCATGAAGACATACTTATACTGCCAAAATATTAAAAAAGAGTGGGCCAACTGGAACCGAACAGAGACATCAGAGGCGGCTCCATATACATATGGAAAGTTATACAACAAAAGTGATGTCAGATTCATAGGAAATGATGAGTTTTTAGCCCGTGAGAATGGAATATTTAGGAAAAAAGAAAAAAACTGGATCAGAGGTGATCTCTAGTTGAATTAAATATTTACATGTCCAGGGAAAATTATAAAG
Source organism: Neophocaena asiaeorientalis asiaeorientalis (assembly GCF_003031525.2). NCBI lineage: Eukaryota > Metazoa > Chordata > Mammalia > Artiodactyla > Phocoenidae > Neophocaena > Neophocaena asiaeorientalis. The sequence goes on from NW_020174561.1 coordinate 4,950,627, forward strand.
GTAATAGAAAAAAATGGAGAAGCACACCTTTGTGACTTAGAGATAAGAAAGGATTTCTGAAACTAAATCCCCAAAGAGGAAGCATATGGAAAAATTAATTTGATTAATGAATTGAAGATTTCTAATCAAAAAATAACACTGTGATAAAGTTAACAGAGAGACGGCAAATTGAGCTATTTGCAAGATCAAAATAACACTTTTCACCTGTCACAGCTGGAAACGGTCAAATGTTGGCTTATGTGGGGGTACAGAAATTGATACAGGCACTTTGGAGGGCGAGCTGGCATTATTTAATTCTATCAAATGAACCTATATCTTATGCCCCAGCCATCCCAGTTCTGGGTATACACTCTTCAGAAAATCATATGCAGGTTCATAAAGAGTCAGATACAAGGATTTGTGCATTTGAAGTACTGTTTGCTTTAGCCAAGAGCTGGAGCAATCCAGATGTCTATCACTGGAGTAATGGGGAGGTAAACTATAAGGGAAAACACATCACTAATACTGCAAATCAGTGAAAAAGTAACAGAAGATATACACATAGCAACGTGGAAGGTTTCTTCCTAAAAATACGTAGTGCTGCATTTTAAAAAATAGTCAGAGGGGCTTTCTTGGCGGTCCAATTGTTAAGACTCCACGCTTCCACTGCAGGGGGCGGGGCATGGGTTTGATCCCTGGTCAGGGAACTAAGATCCCACATGCCGATATATATATATACATATATATATATATATATATATAGTAAAAGAAAAAGGAAAAACTATATAATACAGTTTATATGCTAAAGATACTTGCATGCATAACAAAATAAAAATGCTTATTTTACAAGAATATGCACAAAAAACACACATTAAATCATTATAATGATGGCCTTTGAGAGGAATGATAATTAAGTGGGAAACGGCGATAAAATGTATTAAATAAAAAAGATAAAATAGGAGAGGAGGCTTGCACACACAGATGTTGCAAGTTCTACAAGGACAGGGATTTGGATCTCTGCTCAACAAACATTTGTCGAATACATGAATGTGACATGAATAGAGGATTATGATTCTTGTATCTCTCTATATCTGATTTCTAATTATTTGGTTGAATCATATGAAACTGTAATTTTTTGTAGGTCAAAACTGGCCAATTGTCAGCAATTGCATACAATTCAACTTAACAGAAAAGGCAACTGGGGAATAATTAAAGGTTCTTAGGGAAATATAAACAGCCACTGTGAAGACTTGTGGGAGATAACATGAAAGACAAATCAAATTAGATTCCACTTTTTCCTGATCAAAAACCACTTAATACTGATATAATTGAGATGAGATGATTGTCTTTAAAATAAACCACCCTTAAGACCTAAGTCATCAACACCATTTCCTTAAAATATCAGTTACCTACTTTACTAAGTAATGTAACATCTGCATCTTTTGTCATGCTTATCTGTTTTTTAACTGACAATTTTTAAACATACCATTTAAAATTTTTTCCCTGTTGGAAGATTTTCCAAAACTTAAAGTGCAGTTTATGTAAGAAAAATTCTGAAAAGTATCAAGTACAGTCACTTTTAAATCTCTCAAAACTATAAAAGGCACTTGTGCCTTTTTTTATGATTAAAATACAAAAACCTGTACGTATTTAATGCATACAATTTGATGAGTTTAGAGATAAGTATACGCCCATGAAACCATCACTACAATCAAGTCATAAACGTATCTATCCACTTCAAAAGTTTCCACCCACCCTATTTATTTATTTATTTAGTGATAAGAACATAAAATCTATCCTCTTAGCAAATCTCAGTATTATTAACTATAGGCGCTATACTGTAAGTCGATCTCCAGGACTTATTCATCTAGCATAACTGAAACTTTAGACCCTTAGACTAACACCTCCTTATTTCCCTCTTTCCCCAGCCCCTGCTAACTACCATTCTATTCTCCGCTTCTGTGAGTTTGACTAGTTTAGATTCCTTCTATAAGAGGGATCGGGTAGTATTTGTTCTTTGAAGGCATCTTTGATCTTACAGAAATAATTGTTCAGAAAACAGATATGAGGAAGTGGGAAGAAACTGAAAGAATGCATGTGTGCATTTCCCCTTAACTACACTTTGAAAAATTATTTCTGTAAAATCAGAAACTCCTTAAAATGTATCACGTATATTCTCACTAGACCTTATTTTCGAATGAGCTAACCTGAATTACCTCTTATAACTAAACTTTTTGGAGGTTATTATTAAGTAGGTTATTATTAAGTTCTACCTTGAAAACTTTCTCATCATGCTTTATGTCATGGCTACTATGTCAGGCACCCTTGAGAGCATTGTTTTTTACTCAGCAAATATTCCATATTGAATGGTGAAATGAAACAGGCATTATGCTTCCTAAAAATGAAGCAAAAAGCATAAGGGCAAAATTATATTTTCCTCTGTTGCACTGACTACATTTTTCTTGAATGAGTGGAAAGTCAAGAAAAACAGACCACAGCTGAGAACTAGTTCTACAATGGGTCAAAGAACTGAACTAAAAAGATGAATTGAGAGAAAAAGAAGATGTAGCCTTTGTGATCCCTAGTGAATTAAGCTGTTTCCAGTTCATTTTTGAACCTGCACCTATTAAATGAAAATCTCTGCTTGCAGCAATAAAACGATACAATCTTTGCTCCTTGGGATTTGATAATCATAAAGGTCGGAGAAAGGCAGCCCAACTCACTTTACTTATCTCCAGTATACTTTGTGGGAAATAACTGCAACAATGGAAATTTTACCTTGACAGTGAAGCGTTTTTTCTTTGGTGGATTCCAAACCGTGCCAGTCGAATGAATGAATGCACGCAGAGGAGTTAAGGATGTCACCAGCACATACGCTTTAAGAATTACGGATAAATCTTTGGCTCTCAAGAGTGTTTCTTGTGGAGCTAGGACTGTGGTTTGATTCCTAAAAAATTAAAAATATAATTAAAGCTCCATAATTTGGGGTATGTAATTTATAAATTGCCTCAGAGCTTTGTACACCCCATCTCTCTTTCACTGGACCCCAGCTTTCAGTGTATGGGTTGTCTTAAACGATGTCTAAAATTGTACCTGAAATGAGGCTTAAAGATCTAAAAAATTTAAATTAGTCACATCTGGTACCATCCCAACAAAAGTGATACATATAAAAGTTTAGGATACCCCTGAAATTTTCTGGTTCTGCCCTCTCCTACCTTTGCTCTATCTTATCCTCCACAAGAAAAGATACTGTTTCTCAATAGTGGACAGGCAGGTCACCAAAAATATGCCAAAATACTTTCCCCACTAATTTGATTCTACCTAATAACCTGCACCACAGATAATTAAGGGTTAATTTAAGGGATGAAGTATTAGGAAACACTTCAGTCTAAAAAAGGAAAAATAACACTAGTTAAATATTTTGTGATAAAACAAACATAATTTCATTATAAATGATACCAAAATGTATAACTATTTTCTTTTCGGCATCATATTTCTATATTTCAAATATCTAAGTTTGATCAATGAAAAGACTGTGCTGTTTCATCTTTTGAAGTCTAGGTGAGCAGAAATGCATACGATTCTTCAATAAAAACTATTAACTGTGGAATACTACCTAATAATTATAAAATTACATGGGGCAAACTATTTTGTGTGTTGGATAAGATAATTAAAATCTCTTAATTTTTCACTATAATTTATCTACATGACAAAATCCTTTCCCTGAAGGTAACTTGAATAACTTGGTACCCTACAGTTGCTTTCTCAGAGCCATAAAAAAATAATAATAGAAAAAAATCATTCAGCCATACTCGTAGACCAAGGCATGTTATTTGAGTATAAAATGGAAGTTAAAATTTTAGTTTCACATGGCCAAGGTTTTAAATTCAATTTCCATTAATGTAACTTCCTGGATAAGAGTCCTATTTACCCAAACGTTTATTCTATGGCAAGATAGATTTGAACCAGTGTAGCAGAAAATCGATGGTGGCATTATTTATTAAGAAGAGATAGCCTAAATTTTATATAACAGAACCTAATAATTCAAACATGTAAAACCCCCAGATGTGTTTGGTGCTTTTCTCTTATTAGCTATCTCTTAAAATGCACGCTTGACATAACAATTCAAGATGATTAGCTTACAGCTGTTCACGTCTCCAGTCTCCTGGTTTCCACATATATGACTTCACTGTTTTTAAAAGGTGACTTGAATTACTCAGCTTTAATTGTATGCTCTGATCCAGACATACTGACGGGCTCACCGGAAGTTGCAATTCTGAAAAGATTCAACAGGGCAAAAAACAGTCATTCTATTGTTTCCTTTTGGAATGGCTTCCATAATAGAGTCTGCTATGTTAAACTACTGGTTCCAAGGGAAAGAGGCCACAAATTCTCTCCCCATTCCGAACCAAGGTTCAATCCCTCAAGCATGAAGGCATGTTTAGAGGGGCATTTGCTTTGTAGTATGTTATCTTACCACAGACTAGAAAAACAATTATAATAACTGATTTCAAAATTTTTTCTCAGAAGGTGAAGTAGATTTGATGTCTCCTTCTGTCCCACACCAAGAGGGTCTTTCTTCCATACAGCTAGGAGATGCTCTCTCGATTAGGGGATGGTGGCTGCAGGAGTTGACTTCTGTTTGCGATGAGAATTTTATATAGATAACTTGAGTTGATTTCCTGACAATACAGTCCTTCACGTGCTAGAGTTTGTCATGCTTCATGACCTTGGTAACCTCAACCAGAGTGCTTCATTATTTTGTAAAATATTATTTAGTGGGTTTTTGAAGTGTGTAAAAGTAAAGACCAACAATAATGACTTATTTCCGAACACTCATATTGATACTTTTAAAAAATAGGTGTATGTACAAGGTTAGAAAAATCAAAGTGTAATCATTGCATAAAGTTTCCACCAACTAACCAATCAATCAACTGTTTACTTACTGAGCACTCAGTAAATGCAAGTCATAAATGTCCTCCTTTCTGCTCTTTTTCAGTGGAAGTGTCAAAGTCATGCAATTCTACAAAAACAATTTTCCCCATGGACTCCTCTATGTTTTAACCATGACAACGTAAAAACCTTGAATTCTGCTCATTTTCCTTGGTAATAAAAGCTATGTCTAGACTCCTACTTCAATTTCTTGCCCCTATGATTTCACTGCAATGATCAAGCAGCATGAAAGATTGTTTTATTACTTTATGGCAACTTAATTTTGCTTTGATGTTTTTCTACATGAATTTTCCAGGGGAAAAGAAAAGGAAAAGAAAAAATACTTGGCTACTTCAGCAAGCCCAAAGATGAATAATTTGGTATAAATTAATGAGCGTCATTAATAACAATTTGAAACACAACCTCCCACAAACATTAGTACCTAGAGTGCAACAAATATGATAATAGAATAGCTGTCTAAGCCCACTCACTGCAAAAATAAGTTAATCACTTTATTAATATTAAACTTTTTCTCAGGAACATTTTCTGGAGTAAACCATGAAATGTTATTGATATCATTTACATCAGAATAATAAATGACTTACTAGAAATTTGTAACAGTGATTCCAAATTCTTTTTTAAGTATATTCAAGTCAATCTCAATTTAAATGTAAGACACAAACACTGTGAGTCATTGAGCCTATTTTAAGTGAAAACACGCATGAACATAGCTCTTCTTTAATGGCACCTTCACGAACCAACTCCGTTTTCAATTTTCACTCTATATTTTTTGTATAATAAAAGGTACATGGTATCACCTTCAATTTCCTTCTCTACTTCTATAGTATTTACAAATAAACTTATTATATGTGAACCAGTACATATTTAAAATAACAGTATTTTCATAATATCTGACTCCAAGAGTGAGACAAATATAGAACATTCAGAGACTAGAGACAATTGCCAAAATGAAATCTAATGAGGGCCAGAGATCCCAATGCCAGAAATAGGTCAAAAACATGGAAATATGTCAGAAGAGATTTTTGGTTATGACACTGAGCAAACATGTTCCTACGGAACCATTTTGTCCTCAGGTTCTTTCCCTCCAATTGACCAGTGATATGACTGGAGTCTGCGGATGTCAGTTTCGGCTGAGCGACACAGGAATCTACTCCTCATAGATGAGGGCACCAAGGGCAAGTCAGAAGCCAAGCAGAGCCTGACAAGAGTTTCTGAATTGGTGCTTCAGTTTCACCTTGAGCTGGGTAAGCCCATCAGTAGCCAGGTACGTTTGGCCTATTTTGTATCTTGTAAATGACTAAAGAATTAACCAACTAACTGAGCCAAGGGAGGGAAGGGTCTTCATATCTGAAGTGTTAAATAACTGTTGGTCTTTAAAGATGTTAATAAGGTGATTAAAATCTTGAATTTTTTCCCCCTAAACTCTCTACTCTGGGTAGAATTTAGGCCAGGACATTAAATTCAAATAAATATTTTCTATAAGAATATTCTTCATATTTTCTTCATACATCTCACATCTTTTGTACAGACAAGTTACTTTTAGATTATGTGTTCATATGTGTATACATATGTATATATACAAATTACCTAATTTATATATAATTTATTTAATATATTATATAAACATATATTTATATTATATACATATATTATTTTCCAGAGATTTAACACACTCTAACTCAAGCTACAGAGCTTTTTGTTTTGGGGTTTTATTTTGAATTTCATTTATTTTTTTATACAGCAAGCTCTTATTAGTTATCCATTTTATACATATTAGTGTAAATATGTCAATCCCAATCTTCCAATTCATCACACCACCACCCCTTGACATCAGCATTTTATCTCAGTTAACACCACTTGTTTGCATGTCCTTGCAATCCCAGACTTGTACTTCCAGGTCTAAGCTGCTACTTAGATGCCTTAAAATAGGTGGGTGGTGGATAATGTCATTTATATCTTGCTATTTCTTACAAAATACGCTAAATGTCTTAGGGAAAATAATTCTCTGGTATCCAATAATATCTCAGTCATTTTTCAATAACTTAGGGATGTGCAGTCATGGCTTTAAAAAATTCTGTAAGCTGTGGCATCACTCAGGGGTTCAAAGTCATGAGTTAACAATCAAGCTCTCTGCTAGAGTTTGACTCTGTAGACCCAGCCAATGGAAGCTGAATCAAAAGCTTGGATTGTAAGTAGTGGAAAAAATTCAAGCTAGTTTTAAGTCAAAAGGGGAAAAGGCTAAGTAACAGTGAAAAATTATCAAAGTAGAGGTTTCTGCTCCTTTGGTCCTCTTTTCCTCTCTAAGAAAGAATGATACATGCTTATATGGGAACCAAATCTTCGTAATGTTGTTTGAAGTATGGGAAAAAATAAATTTATTTTTAAATCTATATAAATGAGTTAGAGAGGAAAGTGGACAAAGAGACCATTGAGGAGAGGATGTGCAGGATGGTGTTTTGGTGAGCTGAGGGGGTTGCCTAGGGGAAAAAGAGGGTTGTAAGAGTAGAATTTTGCAGAAATTTCATTGTGTGTTGAATAAGGCTAATTGCCCCTTGGCTGCCATATTGTTCCCAGCTCTACTCTCAAAAACAAAGAAACAAAAAAACTATTAAAAAATTTAAACTACTCCTCAAGGCTTATTTACCAGTAAATCATGCTGTTGTTGGAGGGGGCGTTTTAATTAATTTATTTGTTTGCTTAACACAACCTAATGCTCAGCATTCTCTCGGAGGGGTCTTTTTTGTGTGTGGTACGCGGGCCTCTCACCGCTGTGGCCTCTCCCGCTGCGGAGCACAGGCTCCGGACGCGCAGGCTCAGCGGCCATGGCTCACGGACCCAGTCGCTCCGCGTCACGTGGGATCCTCCCGGACCGGGGCACGAACCCGTGTCCCCTGCATCGGCAGGCGGACTCTCAACCACTGCGCCACCAGGGAAGCCCTCGGAGGGGCTATTTTTGCCTAAGCTCCCTGCCACACCTGGCTTAATCCCCTGGGGCCAAGGTCAGGTCCCTTGGGCCACTTGGCTGCTGGGGCATATAGCTATGAGGAAGAGGCAGGGCGAGGGGGGGGTGATACAGACACAGGCAGGTGAGCAAAATCTGATTTAGAGAAAAGTACATTAAGTTTCTATTAGAAGGGCTGTGCATTCAATTTCATGGATCTAGAGTGAAAAGTGACAACGGTTCATGGCCGCCATTATCCATGGAATGATTTGCGATTCACGTTTTCAGCTCGCTGCCTCACAACTACTCACCTGGCCTCCAACTCTCCACTACAGCTGATTTCTCTGAGAATGTTGCTCTTTACTCAGCATTTTCTTCGGTCCCCCAAATCTGGCTTTTATTTACCAAATCACTTAAACCGTTCACAGAATCCATTAGTTCTAGGGGCTTGAGGTGACATTGGGGCACGACTAGAAATTTTCCAAATTGACATGAGTCTCTAGGATTTGGGGTTGTTTTTCAGTTTTGCTTCCCTCATGATCTATATTCTACATAATTAAGGGCTTTTCACCCACGAATGGCTTAAACCGTTGTTTCAATGGCTTACAAACAGCAAAATACCCTATTAAAATCTGTCCAAAAGGTAAAATTTCTCTTAATTAAAAGCTCAGAGTACACCTGGCACATTGTTTTGCTCGTGGCACAGCCCGTGTAGATTTACCAATAACTCATGTAACTGGAAAATTTTAAATATCACTTTGCCGGTGGTATCTTTGCTTTTCGTAGTCCTCTTTGAATATAGTTTAAAGTTCTTTCTCTTAAATGACACAAGCTCTTCTAAAGTTGGCTGCTGAATGACCTACACAGGACTGAGAGAAGGAATCTAGAAACAGAAACATTACAAAATACTGAACCGAAAAGATAAATTAGGCATAATCAGTTTACTTAACCACATAATCTTTCTCTTTTTCTTAATTCTGTATTTAGATACAAAGTAAACATTCCCGCTTCTGCAATATTTGGAACACAAGAATATAAATAGCTATGGCTTTATATCTGAAGGATAAATGCAGTCCTATTTCCATATGCTCAACAGAAATATTTCAGGTCCAGTCGTGACATTGTTAGAACTCAATGATATTAAACACGACCATCCCAACCCCCTCAACTAGGATAAGACAAGACACCTACTTTGGCTGTTCTTTGAAACCCTATGGTCAATGAATGATGACAAGAATGCTGTCTGGTTATTATTGACCAGTGTGATGGAGTTTTAGTGTGGCACCAATCCGTGTCCAGCTAGGAGTTCACTATGTCTGGCCCTGACTGGAAGAACGGTGGGTAAAGCCTAATAGTAAGGAATCTGTCCTAGAGAAAAAAGAGTGGATGGAAGAGAAGTCCAAGGATAACAGGACAACATGAAAGAGAAGGGCAGCTTTTAGTATGTTGCTCCTATATTCCACAGGCCTTACTGCCACTCCAGGTTTTAGGTCAGAAGCTAAAACAATACTGAAAGAATGTTTTTTTAGTGAGAGTGTAACATTACATACAATAGAAAAAAAATAACATAAAGGAAGATTTTGACTATTGATTTTTTACTGCTGAATCAATTTAGTGTTGACTTATTCAGGCTTCTGAGAATACCGGTAGACTTCCAGCCAATGGACAAGACAGTGACTGGTACATGGGACATGGCACCAACAGTTTCAGCAGCAGCCAGAGGAGAAGCAGGCACAGCGTGAACCTCAGGATCCCTTACACTGGGCATGGGACAGCACAGACAATGGCAGGTGCAGCAGCAGCCTCTGCCATGGGGCACTCCAGTGGCAGAACACCTTTGGTGGGTGTGACCAGCGGTTACATTGGCAGTAGATGACCACAGGGCACCAGAGCAGAAATGGAGAAAATAGTGGACACGGTATCGAGTATAAGAGGATTGTGTTCATGAGCACATAAGGTACACCCTCTGAGACAAAGGGGGCATTTGAGGCCATCACAATGATCAAGAATGCTACTGAAATTTAATAGATGAGGGTTATAAAGCCCAGATCTCTGCCTTATGTAGCATAAGGCTGATGTTTACTTGGAATGTATTGGTAAGGTGCAGAGTCCAGCGCCCATTTGAATAGTGAGATATCCATTCTCATCGGCCAAGGCACATACCACAACAGCTGTTACTATGTTGAATATCGCTCTGTGCAAAACAGTAAATTCTCCCCCACCCTATATCACTTTTGAATGTCTCACTGGACATTGAAGTGGATGAAAAGCCTGTTGGTAATTATTTGAACCTGGAGCTTGACTCCATTTTATATATAAACCCCAAGCACTTTACCCAGTTTTAACATACCCTGAATTTTTCAGGAGTGCGATTTCATAGTCAAGCAAGGGAACACTATACTTTGTTTTGCTTGTGACTGTCTCAAGAGTTGTTCACCGACAGTGATGTGACCCGTGGAATCTTAGTTTCCTTATGATCCAACTGCACCAATCTGAATTTGTACCTGTCACATTCATGGAGATTCCAAATAAAAGAGGGAGCATTTGACTATTTCATTACTCCTTATGCTGTCATTATGCCTAAACATTTACATATTAGATTACAAATTGTTACACTATAAAGTACTTGCCTTTTATTTGTCCTTTGAATCAAAGTTAGGGCATCACATTAGGGCTTGTTCCTTCCAGATCCACCAGAGATTAATAAATAAATTTATCCAAAAAGACTGTGAGGTCTGATAGGAATGAATGAAAAGATTGCTTTAGGATGATCCAAAAGTGATTGGAAGCAGGATTTTGAGATGAAGAGACCTGAAGATAGTGAGTGTAGGTGGAGGCAAAGAAATGTTTTTGTGACCATTTTAAGATCCTCGCTTTAAGTTGCATCGCACAGGGAGATCAGCTCGGTGCTTTTTGATCACCTAGAGGGGTGGGGTAGGGAGGGTGGGAGGGAGACGCAAGAGGGAGGGGATATGGGGATATATGTATATGTATAGCTGATTCACTTTGTTATACAGCAGAAACTAACACACCATTGTAAAGCAATTATACTCCAATAAAGACATTAAAAAAATATATATATATCCTAGTATATATATATCCTAGCTTTATTTTGAAAAACATGGGTCTCACCAAATGGATAGGAGCAGTGGTTAGTACTTATCAACGAATATTTATGGAAATACTTACTGAAGCAACTAATATTTATGGAAATGCTTATTAAATACTTAATGTTCCAGGGTTGCTGACTCTGTGTGAGGCATTGTTCCAAGTACTTTAAGTGCATGAACTCCTTCGACCCTCCTACCAACCCCAGGAGGCAGAGTCATTATTGTCCCTACACTGCAGACAGAAAACTGAAGCATGGAGAAGGTAAGAAACTTGCCCAAGGACAGTGGGCTATTAAGACGTCAAGATGGGATCCACACATATGCAGCCGGGCTCAGTCTGCACTCGCCACTACCCAACAGCAGATGTGCCATCAGGTCAAAGCAATTACTTGTTCTGACAGAAATCATGTATTCACCCACAAAACGTAATTTTGTTCTACTTACATTCATTAATTTCACATCCCCAGATTGGTGCTTTATAAACCCTGTTGGCAGCACAGCCAGTGAATTCTAAAAGCCCTCCCAAAAAGGTCAGAGCAGCTTTGAAGAGCCAGGACTACTAATACTTGGTCCTTCCACGTGGCCCAAAGTGGTCACTGTCATTCCAGAGGCCCAGACCTCAGGCTGGTGGCTACACCCACATCTGAGATGCCCCGAACTCCAGGCATACGGCTGCGGTATGAGGTTTGTCCCGTGAAATTTGCTACTTTGCCTAAAAATGGTTGTGGATGGCTTAAGGAGCTGAGCCTGAGTAGGCACATCAGATAAAACGGTAACAGAAGAAAGGTAGAGAGGACCCTCCAGAAAGTGCCAGTGAGCACTGAGGACCTGAGCTTCTGACTCTCCCCGGGTAGGCAATTCCCATCTGTTACTGAGTTCCCTATTAAAAAACTAAAACAAACAAACAAAAAAGACTAAAGCAAAACAATCTCCTGCCTGCAGCAAATTCACTTAATATCTCCTTATATGTAAATATTATGATAAAAAAGAAATTATAAGAATTACTTTAGTTGATCAAATAATAATATTGATGATTAATAATAATAAAAGTGGTAAACAAGTTCCCTTTCTCATTAGGCCCAGGTATTAGGCTTTCTTAAATAGCTCCTTTCTTATTTTCTTGCATTGTAAGGGACAGGCTTAAAATACAGTATAGTGGCTCAAGCTTGTTACAAGAGGTATAGCATGGTACCTGAGATATGGATCTGCTCCTTTCCAGCTGTGTAGCTCAGACGTTCTTGGAGCTTTCATTCCTCTATCTAAAGAAGGCATATCAGTATCTGCCCCACAGATGGTTACAGAGGGTTAAAAGAGTAAGTAGATAAAGGGCTTGACACAGTGTCTGACACATGATAAGTAAAGAATTAATGTTACCACGTGTTATTATTTGAGGGTAATAATATCTATAATATAACCTTGTGGCATAAATCATGAAGCCCCAATCTATTTGTAAAACAAACACAAAATTACTACTAATCGTGTTTGATGACTATCTATACTCAACCTCTAACTTTAGATAAATACTTGGGCATCAATATGCTTTCTTTCCATATCAGCATGCCTCCAAAAAGAAGAACAATATATATTGTTGTGACAGTTTTATGTCAATCTGAAAAACTGAACACCTCATTCAATTTTTCTCTCTGAATCAATTCATGGATATCTTGAGCAATATAGAAATAATACCTTAATATTACTTTTATAGATTTAGAACACATATTCTTCTATAAAGCATTTGCATGACAACTCTGTGAGGAAAGAATGGTCACTATAATTGTTCCTATCTTACAAGTCTAGAAAAGAGGCACAAATGGACCAAGTACTTTTCCCAGAGTCATGTCACTATACTTAGTAGCTGTGTGGAACTAGAATTCAGGTCTCCTCATACAGGGACCACAGGATTCCTGACTTCCGCCTTTACTAGGTTGAAGGTTAGAATTCTTCTGACCTCAGGCTAGGATTCTTACCAGTACTTATGAGCCCACCCAGAAATGGATGAGGCAAGAGAGTCCTTCAAAAGGCCTTCTCAGTTAACGTGGCTGAATTACCAACTTTTGTCTATTTAGGGGTAGGTTGACCCTTTGATAAGCTACACATTTTCTTGTGAAATGACTATCAACACTGGGACTGTAACTGCTGCTATGACTATGATATCATTTTTACCATTAGGTGGTGCTAAGAGAAGTTTAAAGAAAATCGTCCCAAAAGTTATCGAAGCAGTGAATCACAGGATTTGAATGGGGTTTACCATATAATAGAGTCTATGCGTCTCTCCCAGACAGAAGCACACCCAACCCATCATCAAAGAGTAAAGCATCTTCCAAAACAACCCCATTCATTCAGTTAATTATACTTCTGCCAAGATACGTAACCTTTCTAATCATAACTTCAGCTACAGATGAAGGATTCTAAGATTCTATTTAGGGAAATGAATTATTTCACTTTGTAGCTTGCTGCAAATCCCATTTTTGGTTTTTATCAATATATATTTCAACAGGATCTATCAGACTGGAAGACACTAAATGCCTATTAAAATGTATCAGTCCTAATAAATCATATTATTAATTATTATGGTTACAATGAGAACTTCAAGAGACTAGTCACAACAAGCATCATCTTCCCACGAATAAATGTGTTATGTAACATACACTTTACGAAGTTGTGTGCCTTAGAGCTAAATGCATCACTTTAGCGGGTTTTCATTTCCTGATATCAATGATATCCTGCAAATCAAAAGTCAGCTCCCAGCCCTGGAGTTCCATGAAAATGAATGAACAAGCCATGAGCTCTGCAAATCTACTAACATTGTTTTTCTTTCATAACACTTGTAATTTTGTTGTTGCTGTTCAGTATCTACCTCTACCACCAGAAGGAGACTGGGTAAGAGATTTTCTTGAAGTTCAACATACTATATCCTCCAACACCAAAATCTCTGTCTCTCTCTGTCTCTGTATATATATACAGAAATAAATGGGGCTTCCCTGGTGGCGCAGTGGTTGGGAGTCCGCCTGCCGATGCGGGGGACGCGGGTTCGTGCCCCGGTCCGGGAGGATCCCGCATGCCGCGGGGCGGCTGGGCCCGTGAGCCATGGCCGCTGGGCCTGAGCGTCTGGAGCCTGTGCTCTGCGGCGGGAGAGGCCACAGCAGTGAGAGGCCCGCGTACCGCAAGGGAGAAAAAAAAAAAAAAAAAAGAAATAAATGAATCAAAATCATAGAATAGTTCTCTTTTGCTTATTCAGTTTACTCACAAAACGAGGCAAGTATGTAAGTTTCAGGATGAATTTTCACCACTTCAGCAGCTAAATTCTAGAACTTGATTTCATTTTGCCCCCTTCTTAATCTAGCTCTTGTAATCCCCAAATAAAGCAGCCCCTGATGGCTTAAAATAAAAAGTTTGGCCATTTCTGCAAGAAGTTTTTCATCTATTTTAAAGCAAGTTATGTTTTTGGGAGGCATCTTATCAAGATTTCAGATTCTCTGCTAGTATTTCTGTTGCAAATACAGTGGCTCAGGAAGAAGTGATATGGGGAAAATATCACAATCACTGCTTGGGCAATGTTTTCGTTGAGGAAAAGGCAAACAAATATGGTAGAGTTTATTTCAGAGGGCAACATATTGAGTCACGGAACGTGTCTACACACAGCGAGGAATAAACTATTGATTAATAGATGCAGGCTGGGCAAACAGGGTAAACAAATCCATCAAGTACAGTTCACTGAGTTTTTATTACATAATGCAAAGGGAACTCAGTTTCGTTGTTTAAAGTTGTTCATGTTTTAACAAGTTGTTTTGGTGCCATTTAGACACAGTGCTACTCTACTATGTTTAGCACAGAAATAAGTAAATGGGGACTTGCTGGAAAGATTTGGACAACAAAAGTAAGTATCTCTCTTATCACCTCTTCCTCTATGGTCTGCTGAAAATCAGATTTAATCATCAGAATCACACACATTGTTGCAAGTGTGCTACGCAATCTTGCCCCTCATGTGTCCCAGTGTTTGGCACAAGATAACAAACTCCCGAAGTGAAATAAGTAAATATACCTACATGATGGCAGGAGGTACACAAGTCATGAACCAGAAATGTAAAGATTCACCAAACCAGTTCAAGTTTAAAAGGTCAGGGCCATTTAACCAAAGAGCAGAGGGATCAATCAGCTCCCTCAGCCAGCCGGTCTTTAGCACAACTTCCGAGACGTCAAGGAGCTGCCATTATGCTGCTCTCCATTACTGGAACATGGACGTGTTGTCCCTTTCACACTGTCCTGATGCCCAAAGTGCAAAGTATAACATCGTGAGCAACACCAGAGCAAGAAGCACCTTTGGGTCACTGAGCTCGATCTAGCTTCTCCCAAAGAAAAAGTGAGTCTCCCAAAGCTCCCACTGATCCTCATACCCCAGTGCTACCAGCCTCCACTGACCCTCCCTCCTGTCTTGCCAGTGGCCGGGCAGGAAGCACGTTCACAGTGTATATGCCAGGCACATCGACAAGGTTGCTTCTTAGTCTTAAGATATGCCAAATGGAAAGAAGAATTACGTAGTTTACGACTAACAGGCTATAATAAGCAGCAAATATTTTTTCCCGTTTTCAAGGAAATGAAGCAAGGCGATGCTACCGTTTTCTCAAAGTCTCCATTTGATTGTGTCTGTGATTAGTCCATTTAGACATTTATGGCTCACAGGCAGAGTGATCAGTTTTATGGATAGGCCAGACTCAGTAGATGATTGCTGCATCTGCATGATTCAATAGTCTCCATGAAATTCTGACTGGTCTGCAATGGTGTCTAAAATTGTTATCCATAAAATTAGTATTTTGGGTTGAAGTATATCGAATGAAAAAAAGGGTATACTTGAGAGAGGAAAGTAGAGCAGAACGAAATAATTACTCATATTAGCTAGCTCTGGAGAGCAGAGAAAGGTCTGAGAACATGTGAGAACTGGGGTTCATGGTAGAAAGTAACAAAGAGAAGGAAACATGAATATTCCCTTACTTTAAAATGAATCATTTAGGCAGAATGGTTCGTTCTGCCTAAAGAATGGCATGGACTTTATCATAAACAATCAATAAATATTTATCAAAAACCTACAATAGGGCTTCCCTGGTGGCGCAGTGGTTGAGGGTCCGCCTGCCGATGCAGGGGACACGGGTTCATGCCCTGGCCCGTGAAGATCTCACATGCCGCGGAGCGGCTGGGCCCATGAGCCATGGCCGCTGAACCTGCGCGTCCAGCGCCTGTGCTCCGCAGCGGGAGAGGCCACAACAGTGAGAGGCCCGCGTACCGCAAAAAACAAAAACAAAAACAGAAAAACCTATAATAATAGACATCCATTGTTTTTATCTGTCCAGTATCTTTCTTCCTTTGGGGATCTGTTCTCCTCTCACCATATGGATCTGGTGAACTGCCAATCACAGTTCCCTGCCTCTTTCTTGGCTGTTATGGGCTGAATCCTCAAAATTCATGTTGAAGGCCTAACCGCCAGTACCTCAGAATGTGACTGTATTTGGAGAAAACGTCTTTAAAGAGATGGTTAAGTTAAATGAGGTCATTAGGGTAAAGGCAGGAAAAGGAGCGGGCAGTAAGCCTGGTGTTGAAGGGACAGTGAAGGGCGGGACTTGGCTTGAGCAGAGAGTTAGGTTGGGGGACAACAGGAGACCAGGGAGAAATGTAGGGACCTCAGCCTGTGGCAGGCCGTGAATGCCACCCGGAGGAGTTTGGAGGAGTGAAGTGGTTAAGAAAGCAGACTCCAGACTCATACTGACTATGTGAAGATACCATTTGTTAGATGTGTGATACTGAAAATTTTACTTAATTTCTCTACACTTGAGATAAATAGGAATAATAATGATATCTCCCTCATGGAGACATTGTGAGGACTAAATGAATTAATATACATATGTGTATA
The DNA here is from genome assembly GCF_003031525.2 of Neophocaena asiaeorientalis asiaeorientalis. Taxonomy (NCBI): domain Eukaryota; kingdom Metazoa; phylum Chordata; class Mammalia; order Artiodactyla; family Phocoenidae; genus Neophocaena; species Neophocaena asiaeorientalis. The sequence continues at coordinate 4,967,512 of NW_020174561.1, forward strand.
TGTAAGTATATAGTTTTAAAACAAAATATATTATTAACATATATTTTACATAGATATTGTATGAATAGGTAAAATATATACTAATATAAAATATATGTAATATATATATATATTGGGATTACTCCTCTTTATTTTTAACTCAACAATATAGTGTGAATATTTTTCTATGCCAATAAATGTAGCTCTCCATTATTTTTTTTTAAAGATTTTGTTGTTGTTGATATGGACCATTTTTAAAGTCTTTATTTAATTTGTTACAATACTCCTTCTGTTTTATGTTTTGGTTTTTCGGCTGCAAGGCATGTGGGATCTTAACTCCCTGACCAGGGACTGAACCCACACCCCCTGCACTGGAAGGCAAAGTCTTAACCAGTGGACGGTCAGGGAAGTCCCTCCATCACTTTTACCCCTACTTCCCATCACTTTTAAGGTCTTCATAGTTTTCCACAGATAAACATGCCACGACTTGCTCACACTTGAATTGCATAGTACTCTAGTATGTAAAAATTTTTCATGAACAGGAAAAGTATGGAAAATTATGTAGCTTCACTAAATTTACATTTTTTTTTGCTTATCTGTATTTTCTATTCTTTTCATGTTGAATGTGGCTCACTAGCATAATAAAAGGGAAAGGGAAAAGGAATTAAAAAATGCATGTTTGATCATTTTTAAAATCTGATTTCTATTTTCCTTCTCATGGGTGGCCAAAAAACGTAACAGGATACAGGAAAGAAAGAGAAGAACATTTCTGTGACCTTTCATGCCTGAAAACAGAATCACGCTTGATAAACAGAATCTACCTCCACTGACCACTATTCATGCTCTCTAATGGCCAAATATGGCTGAGGGCCTTGGAGAAAGTAGCAGAATTAAGAGTACTGAAAGTGACATCTGAGATTCTAGGCTCAGAGGCATTGAAGGAGTGAAAAAGCCAGAAAGACAGTGATTATAAAGTGGTAAATTAGTTTAAAGTCTCAAAGATGGATGCAGTTGTCTGTGATGCGAGTTACTAATCAATCAGCAAGGCTACACAGGCGGGAGGCAGAAGGTGCAGAGAAAGGAAGGTCATGGATTTGATGAGATCAAAGAGCTGTGATGATGAAAGGGTCATTGGTGTGGACATCAAAACTGATAAGAATGATAGCAGATCTGAAGTCTCCAGGAGAAGTTAACCAAGGTGATGATTTTCTTATTGAATATTCTGAATGATCAGGATGTTGAGAGATGGGAGTAAGGAGGACTGGCAGAGAGACACCAACAAATCCCTCCCAACTCCAGAGATTAAGGTTTTAGTAGAACACCCAGCTTCATTGTTCTTAGGGATTAACAAAGTTACCACTTTGTGAGGAAAATGGAAGGTGGAGTTAACAAGGGTTTAGAGAAATGCAAACATGTGCGAAGAGGAAGGAGTGGAGAGAAGTACGGGAATAAAGAGGTAGAAGGAGAAGGACCAGGCCACCAGATGGGATCTGAATCTTAGTGGTAACTGAATTCAACAGGGATGAGAAACATGAGGGAACTTTACGTTTCCAGCAATGCCACTCTGCTGAGGTATATCTGGGTGATGCCATGTCATACTGCCTTGTACTTTCCTATGTCTCCAACTCCTCTTCTCTTCTTGGAGCCCAAATGGCTTATGTTAATGAGTCTATACATTTGAAGACAAGCCAAATACTGAAAATGTGCGGGTTATTTGGTCTCTCAAGCTTCTGTATTGGTTATGAATTCTTTATGTCACATGCCACGCTCTTGTTAACATTTGGGTGTGTGACTTCTGATCTAGTTAAAAATCTATCCCCAGCTCGAGTCAGAGCATCAGATGGCTAGTTACCTGGGCCTCACTGTTTAGTCCGTAGACAAACTGCCCAATAGACTTGTTTTATTTCTGAAAGAGATGGAGGAAAAGATCACTCTGGCTATAGTCTCGATAATGGACTGGATGAACTGAGTGGGAATTTGAATGCGCTTCCAGAAATTCTACCAATTAGAAATTCATTGGGTTTGCAAGCTTCTTTTATAAAAATGCAAATACATCTAAGAGGCTTATGACTGGGGTGAGGGTGTAATTTAGTCTGAATTAGTTCCATCAACTTACTTGCTGCTATTACCTAGCTGAAGTCAGTCATACTAAAAAGATGAGAGTTTTACTTGGGGAAAGAATGTTTTGCACAAAGGATATAATCATGTGTGGGACAGAGGTGGAAGACTTTGGAAAGATATAAGCATGAAGGAGCATTCAGAGGACACATAGCGGGGGTGTCAGCATTAGAGAGCACAGAGAATAAGCAAACTCTGGTCTGCTGTGAAAGTTTGCCTGATTGCCTCGTAGAGGTAAGTCCCCAGTTTCCTTTAACACTGGGAATCTCATTTCTCACATTCTTGTTTGAAGGAGTACATTCCTTACAGCAGAGGAGAGGAAAAAATGAAACCAATAAAAATCCTCAAATGGTATTAAGCATTGACAATTTCCATGTTGCTTTGTTTAAATTCAAGCTAGGCTATTTGCTTCCCTGACAATACTTCACTGATATCATATGATAAACAGAATTTTTTAGACCTAGAATTTTAAAAACAATCATCAGTTCCATGTGAGATAAAAGCTATTATTGGTCAATATTTTAAAATAAGTTCAATTATGTTATTTAAAGATATATTTTATATTTGGTAGTAAATATCTATAATTTTTTAAAGTCTACACTTGTTTCAATACAACAGAATGTGTAAATCCTATTTATCATTTTCCTTTTCTTTTTTTATGTACTCACATTACTAAAAAGATGAGGCCAGAGATCCTAAAATGTTCAAAATGCTATCTTTGAGTACGAGTCTGGGTACATTTCAAATTTCATGTAAAAGCCAGTGCTCAGAACTAAGATAAAACTACTGGAAAGAATGAGTAATAGCCAAAACTTTGGCACACTCCTAACCAGGGCTTCTTGGATATCATAAAGGAGAACAAAAACAACAACCCAAGTAAAACAGTTTCTGTGATGTTTTGTTTTGTACTTATATTTCAAATATAGGGGAAAAAAACTTTTTATCAAAAAAAAACAAACAATAAAAAGCAACAAAAACCATTAGCAAAAAGTTTGGGCCAATGAAAACATTTGATTTCAAACACCAAAGCATTAAATGGCAAGATAAAAATAAACCTTTGTGCTAGCCAGTAAAAATTCCATGGATTTGTGCCTTTCAATGTGAGTCCCAAGTCTAATGGCAGGTACACTCTGTGTGGTTGGGGAACGGAACAGACTGTCTTAGTCTGACACTCTGTCTTCAAACGCTCCCATATATATCTGGCCCAAACTCTGCTTGTCCTGCCACACTTGCAAGGTCCCACTCAGATTTATCAGGATGATCATCCCTCCTTTCATAGCATCCTTGTCTCTACCTACTGCTCAAGATAAAGCCTGGGAGAGCGCGTCTGTATGGGAAAAAGGCACGGTGGAATCATGAAATCTCACCATTATTGATCACTGCCAAATGTCTTATTTTTATAGATAAAAAAACTGAAGCACAACCAGGCTTTAAATCTTGCTCTGAATTATACATTGTTTAAGCTTCAGAGCTAAAACCTGTCAGGTATTCTTCTCTGAAATGGTTAGGAGATACTTCTCCATGCATCTTTCACATTTTTGCATCGTTTGCAAACAGAGGCACTGACAATCTGTTCTGAACTATCTTTTCAAAGATATTCATGCAGCAGATAGCCTTGAAAGATAGAGATGGTGTCTCGCTCCAGAGCAAAGAGAAGTTTTTGTCCAGTATAACAAAAATAATGTGTCTCTCTGAGGCAAAGGGCAGGCATACTCACTGACCATTAGGAACATTCAAACTCCCTAAGGTCAGAGTTCTGCTCTGGAAATGCAAACCACTTAGTATACAAGTGTCACCTCGTAGCCCTCTTCACTTGCCCTGCTGGAGCTGGGATTCAGTGAACCAGTGTCAATGCTGATAATCTGTCTGCTGCTATCGCTACAAACAATAAAGTCATTTGTCTCTGACCCAGGAGTCTCCTGTCTTCTGCCAGCTCCCATGAAACTGTGGCAGGCAGACTTGTGAGCTTGGAAGTAGGTGAAATCTCAGACTCCTCACAGTTTTTGACAGAAACATAAAACTGTAGTGATAATCATATGAAGAGAGAAAATATTGAAAGGCCTGTTAATGGACTTTTCAAATCTAGGATCATCCAGTTACCATTTTGGAGGTAACATAATACATATATATTGTAATATGCTTCATTCTTCAAATAAAATTATACACACACATAGACATACCTGTAGCTACACTTTATTTTTTAAATTAAATCTGTGAAATGGGTCTCACTCTACTCACTATATAGATTAAAAAACAAAAACAAAAACCAACAAACCCCAAATTTAACTCACACAGCTAATAGGCGGTAGAGCTAAAAATCTATGGTTTCAAAATTTGTGTTTTGCCTGTCTTTAAATGAAACACAGCTCAAAACAGTATGGGCACTTCGGCTTTAAATAAAGTGGCTAAAGTATATAGTATTATGTTTAGTTTTACTATCTTTTTAATAACACCTTGCTTTATAAAATAACTTTAGGTACTGGCATGATGCTATCTAATCTGTATTCAATATTAAATATTCAGCATTCACAACAAATAACGTGTTTTTTAATCTTGTGAATACTGATTTTATAGTGTATACTGTATATTCATTGCCAGAGTCTCTAACATAAGCTATTGTTTATAAAGCTTATATCAGAAAACAATGTTGTAGACATATTGCTTTAAAGCTACACATCTAAGAAAATTATCTTCAGCTACAGAAAGATAACATTACAGGAGAAATAATTCAATTAAAAAGGCTGTATATTCCATGAAATTACCTTGTTAGTCACAGAGATAAATAGAAAATTACAAACTAGACAGAGTGGGGAAAGGACTACATGTGTCTGGAACTTACAGATGAGAAAAAAAATGTTTAAAGCAAAAAAGACAGAAAAAAAACTTTTTAACTTTATGGAAGCAAAATATAAACTTAGGTAAGAGTTGTTTGGGGAATTTTTTTAAACTGGTAATCCATTTCTGGCTACAAACAGATTTTCATTATTATGATTCTATTCTGCTAACTCCAGTGCTAATCAATCATTTTGAAATGTAAACAGCAACAAAGAAAAACATACTTTAAAAGTATGGGGCTTCCCTGGTGGCGCAGTGGTTGAGAGTCCGCCTGCCGATGCAGGAGACACAGGTTCGTTCCCTGGTCTGGGAAGATCCCACATGCCGCGGAGCGGCTGGGCCCGTGAGCCATGGCCACTGAGCCTGCGCGTCCGGAGCCTGTGCTCCGCAACGGGAGGGGCCACAACAGCGAGAGGCCCGCGTACCGCAAAAAAAAAAAAAAAGTATGTAAGTTCTGGTCAAAACATAAACAAACATTTTTCAAATTGCCTTAATTAAAGGATTTCTAGATACTTATTAATAATGCATTAATGGGAATATTTTACTTGCTTCTCACGAAAACATTACTTATTTTTTTTATAAAATAAAAAACTATCCAACTAAAGTTTACAAAAACAAAACAAAGAGATTAGGGAGTCAGATACACCTGTCATATAAAACGATAACTGCAGAACCAGGTTTATACAGCTATTATTTATTTTAAACAAGTATCTTAAATTGAAAGATTAATTGCTGATTTATATTTATTTTATTTTAATCCTTGGTAAATGACAATAGAAGACTGTAGTCTTTATAATGGGATATGTCAATGTGGTTAATGTTTGACGTAGAAGCAGAAACCCCATGGAAAAGCTGATGGGTTAAGATACCAGTTTTCTGATTCAACTCAGACACAAATTAATTTTTAAAAACATAATTTAAATTATGTGGATTTAAATTTTAATTATATAGTGCAATACTTTCTAGGGGCATAACTATTAAACATTAAGTGGGTTTTAAACTAGAAATGTGAGGAACTCTTTCACTGATGGGTTTTCAAGTAGGCTATAATTTCATCTATGAAGACTCATATGCCATCTGATGTGTTTTTTACACTCTGGGGTTCTACGAGGAAGTGAGATGGTAATTTTTGTCCCAAATTTCTAAAGTTGTCAAGACAAATTGAGAGAACTTCAGAAAGAAGAAACAAAATTGTTAAGATCAGAATCACTTAACATAAAGAAATACATTTTTTTAAAACCTCAAGTTTTGTATAATTAAGAAGTACTATAATAACTGTTTTAAATATGAAGCAGCAATTATTTTGAAGACAAATACATAGGAAGAAAAGGAATATTCATCTAGAAAGTTAGAAGGCAAATCTAAAAGAAAGAATATCAATGTTTTGTGTTATTCCTTATTATCAAGGTCCTCCCATTGGCAAAACCTTGTGGATTCTGGAAGATTTGTGATAGTGGAATTGATAAACCAAGGAGCTTAGTATGCTGATCTGAGAGCTCCTTAGTCGGTGTCTGCTGAAGAAGCCTATATATCTCACAGGTTTACGCATAAGGAAGCAAATGAAAGATTACCTGGAAATCTTCTAATTAGTTGACATAATCCTTCCCTTCTGCAAAGCTGATGTTGTATTTCTGGTAATATGTTTACCTGAAAGGAATAAAAACGATTCTAGTGAGTTAGGCATTCTCTGCTAAAGCAAAGAAAATACAAACAGCCTACAGGGTACAGATGTGAAGCACTGTCTACACCATCCACCTCTTACTTTCAAATCTCTGTAAGTCAACATTAAAATCCAAAATAATAGAGTGGTTTATTTGATAACATAAAATAAAAACGTGCCCTTAGAAATGTTCAAAATATTGGGGAATACTTGTTAAAACCTTGATATATTTCAAAGCCATGAAATTTGCTAGAGAAAAATTTATGTCATTATGGCAAGTAGAGTAACACTACTCACTTGATAGTTGCACATTTTGCTTTGGCAAAAACTAGTACTAAACATTCCTCAAAGTCAACTACACTGCCAAGTTCCAAAGGCCCTCAGTGATTTGAATCACGGACATCTAGTGGTAATTCAATGCTAAACCTGTTAGCATTTATAGTTTTCACTTCATACTGAAGGGTATTTACTGCTTTCGAGTATAAAACCCAGTCACCACAAAACTATATTTTAACAAAAATTTGTTCTTAGAAAGCTTCATAAATATTGTCATAAACTCAAACATATCTTATAATTTTTAAAGAAAAGATACAAGCAAGCTTAATTCCCTCCTCTTCTGAATTGACAGATTAGCTATTCTCAGCTAAATCCCCCAAATAATGCCAAACATGGTAACGCCTCGTTAAAACCAACAGAAAGAGTCAGTGTAAATCAGCTTGAAAATCAGATTCATTTTTGAGCAATTATTGATTACTTTCAAATTAATTCACTCTACCCTAAAAATATATTAGAGTTTCTTTACTGTGGCCGGCTGGCCTGACTGGATAAAAAGAACTCAGCTGCAGCTGGAGAAAAGAGAGAGAACCAGAGACATGGGCTGTAGTCCCACTTCTGGCATGTAACAAAATCAGAACCTTGAGCCCGTCACTTTACTTCTTTTCAATTTCTCCATTTGTAAAATAGAGCCTTGGGTCTCTAAATACCACTTCCGCTCTAAGCTTTGATCAATTCAATAATTCAGTCATCAGCTGTAGTTTTTAAAAAAGGATTCATTTAAAGTGCTTTGAAACAGTTCATCGTTTAAAAGTTCTCTAACCCTTGCAATTTTGTTAACTCTATCCGTTTATTCAGCAAACTGTAAACTTCAGCCCAGGTCATGCATAAATAAAGCCCAGGCTTCAGCAGAATCCGCTCTTGTGAATATGAGAATTGAGAAAAGTGTATAGTACACTTTAGATTTTAGGAATGTCTACATTTCTCAAATTCAAAAGTGATCAATTTTAGAGTCTAAATGTAGGAAAAGAAGAAGGGCTTTCATAAACTCCTGAAGTTTTCAGTTCAGTCTAAGACAGGCTGGAGGGAGGGACAGAGCATGATTGCAAAGGTCTGGGGAACCCATCCTAGAGGCTTGGGGGTTTTGCTGTTATTGTTAACACACAAAGAACCTTTCTAAATTAGATTGTGAAAAGGTTTAAAAGTCAATAAACTTGAACCATTTTCCTCCACTTAAGGAAAAAAATCACTCATTTGCTATTGACTAAATAGAATCTTTAACGATAGAAGGGCCAAGAAAAAGAAGCAGCATTAGGTAAGCAGTAGTGAAGGCTGTGTATGGACACAGGTCCTATTGAAAACCTTCTCCGACTTCTTGAAGGGCTCAGAGTAAATGTGCCGGCCTTGCAGACGTTTAGAGCATCCCTGGTATGCCGTCCTGACCTCTACAAACTGAAAGGACTAGCAGAGCCCTGGTTAAATGGATAACAGTAACTGAACTAACGGGCCAGAAGAATGTGTGTAAATGCTGCAAAGACAGAGTACAGCTCGCACAGATTTCAGATACAAGGGTAGTTGTTGTGTCATATCAGAGAGATGACTTTTCACATGAGACCTTGGGTCACAACGATGAACTGACTCAGGGTCAACAAAGCATTCGCTTCAAAAAACCAGAGTCAAGCCAAAGGAAGCAACTGCTCTCACTTTCCCATCTCCTACCCAATAACCTCTTCCACTGCTCTTTCCTCCAAAGCACATCCTTGGAATTCACAGAGTGGAAGAAGATGACCTGGCCATGGTGACACGTGACACTAGAAATATCGTCTCTGTTCTACTCTGGAACTGAGCACCAAGCTAAGCAGTTAAACTAAATAACTTGGCACAAAAAAATAAACACATACAAGGCTATGGGTCCTACCGCTGTGCTAAATCAACTTTATTACACATATTAACTTTCTTAATTAACTTTTTAATTGTTAAACCTAATAATGTTCTTCAATATCCTAGTGCTTTTTCTTATTTTTATGTACATCATAAAATATATAAGATCTGCATCATTATCAAGTGGAACATAAAGAAGTTTTCACTGGGATTAGCTGACTTCTATACGATGAGCTCCTCCAGCTTAATACTGCAATAATTATTTTTAATAGAATTTAAGTTCACAGCAAAATTGAACAGAAGGTACAGAGATTTCCCATATACCCACTCCCCCCGACCCACACACAGCCTCCCCCATTATCAACATCTCCCCCAGAGTGGTACATCTGTTACAATTGATGAAGCTACACTGACACATCATTACCACCCCAACAGTCATTTTTAATATATACCGATTTTGTACTGGGTTTGAATGCTTTATATGTGTGTGTGTGTGCGTGCAAGTGTGCGCATGTATATTTTATATAGACAGCTGTTTTTCTTGGCACAGAAGCTTCTGTATCTTTGAAAGGATTAGAATGCATATAAAAAATGATAATGACATTTGGGCCCTAGAATATTTCTGAGATCAAACTGGGAGAAAGGAAATGTGCATTTAAAAATATTTTAGTCCTACTCTGTGGTAATCTAAATTGTTTTCATTACATACCGTCAGAAGCAAAAGTAAAAAAAAAAATCATTCTTATTTTGAGACATATTTCATTAATAAGAGCAACAGTATGATGTTAATTATAAACATTCAGAAAGTGTTTATAACTCAAAAAAACTAAAACTACAGTAATACCATTAACTCATTAAGGAAAGTAGACATTTGAGATGAGCTATTTATATAAAGTGTAAGAAAGCACCCAGGGAAAAAAATTTTTTTTGGTCACTCATGAACATTGAGAGTGACACACATGTCACATTGTGTCTTAGGGAACTGTCCTTTTTCTTCATTAGATCTGTACAGATGTTCACATCTTTTATCAAAAATCAGACCTTCTCTGAAAGCTGTTCAGTGTCATCCATAATGAAGAGAATTAATGGCAAGAAGGGAACCAGCTAATGAAAGAAAAAAGTCTTATTATCATCCATGTCTCTCCCAGGTAATTATCACTCCATCACGGTCACCTGAAAATGTCCTAGCACACTGTAAAATAAGAGCCATTTCAGTAGTTCTCAGTGCTCCAAGTACTAAAAACAGCATCCCAGATTCAGGGACTGCTAATCCTACACACATTCAGAACTAAAAACGAATTTCTCTGCTCTTGAAATACCAGGACCTGTTAGAGGTGAGACAGAGCCCCACTTACTAAACTTAGTGTCACCCCAAATAGTGGACCTTGCTTCACTTTCAGCATCACACAGACCAATACAGTTTTAAATTCCTGTTACTTTCCTCCCGGCTAGAGAGACTCCTGGTCATTCATCATCCATAACAGACCTTAAGATCATTTTCATTAAGCACTTAAATTCCAAAGCTCTGAAGAGGTGAGTAATCCTCATCTGAGCAGGTGCCCTTTCTTTGTTCATTCTAAGGTCATTAACAATCCTAACACATACCCAACAAATCTGAAGCAACTTCTGTTTTGAATATTTATGTTTACATAAATAAGTCATGGTTCACAAAACTTCAAATTATTCATGCTCCAAAGTGATAGTTATCTAAATGTATCATTTAGAATTTGTATATTCTTTAAGAATATTCATTAGAATAGGTTTTAAGTGCAGCAGCTAAATATTTATTTAGAAAGGCTCTATAGTGATATGGTTAAGAACACAGAATTTAAAGTCAGACTTCCAGAGTTTGAATCCTAGATGCTTCATTTATTAGCTAGGAGGACTTAAGTAATTTTCTTAAATCTCTCTGTGCTTCAGTCTCTTCATATGTAAAGAACGTATATAAACAAATATGTAAGCACTTAGAATTGTTCTCAGGAGGAGGCCTTGGCAAGAGATTGGAAGGTGGGAGTAGAGAGAGGCTGAATACTTATCTTCCTGGCTTCCTGTCTACAGGGCTATGATTTGGCAATGGCTACATTCCCCTATGTTTATAGCTCCTTTCCACAGATCCCTCTTTCTTGGCTCCGGCTCTTATTTGGTTTTGCTATACAATTCCTTCTATTGTACGCACCTTTCTTCAGACCAAGGGTGGTAAAACCTTATGATGTTGCTGGTCCCTGGGTGCCTCTAATCTTTTTTGTTTCTCTTATCCTGCCAAAAGCTCTGTAAATAGCTCTTTCATTAGTTTCTCTTCAGTTAAATCCTTTGGAGTATGGCATTTGTTTCCTGCTGGGAGGTTGACTGATACACACAGCAAATATTGTCGACTTTATCCTGTAGCTGATGGGAAGCCATGCAAGATTTTAAGCACAGGAGTAACCCGGTTAATTCATCATTTTCTAGTTTTCACTCTGATAACTGACAGCCCGATGGATTTCAGGAGCAAAACACTTGCTTCAGAAAAATCAGTGAGGAGGATTCAGCAATGGTCCTGGTTATACATGGTGACTGTCTGACCAGGATAAAGGTAGTAAGAACGGAGAGTAGGTAAGATATTTGAGAACTATTTAGAAGTTAAATTCCTTAGTATTCATGATTGATAGAATGCAGATGACAAGAGAGAGGAAGGGCTCAAAGGTGAAGGCCAGATTTCTATCTTAGGAAGTGACAGAGTGGTTAATCACGCTCATGAACGGCAGAGCAATTCTGCAGAGCTTCTAAATGCAAGCACAGATGTGAGTTTACCAGGGAAAATAATGAATTCATTTTCTCTACATTGAGTCTGAGGTCCTATGTGACGTCTAAGTGGAGATGCTCAGTGGGTAGTTACACACGCAAGCCTGAAGCATGGGAAACTGCTTTGAACTTTAGATGTAGATTTGGGAGTCATCAATTACAAATGGTAGGTGAAACGTTAGGGGTGGTGCTGGGGAACAGAGGCATTTAAAGAATGGACAGAGAAAAGGTGGCTCTGAAGGACACAGAAAGGATGGCCAAAGATGTACAAGAAGAAGCAAAAGAATGTGCTCAGTCTAAAGGTCAAGGGAGGAAAGAGTTAGAAGGAAGAAGGAGTGATCACAACTGTCAATTGCAGAAATATCAAATGATCACGGTAGCTACTATAGTACTCTTTTACTATTGAAAAATAGCTATTGGTTTTGACACTTTTCTCACAGATTTGTTAAAGTTACCAAAAATAGAGCATATGCAAATTTTCCAGCACGGTGACTAGCACATTGTAGGCATCTGATAATTTTTAGTTAATTTTTCTAGAAGCATTTGTAAAAGTTTACACACGATAGTAGATATAGGATGTCAATTTTAAAAGTTAATAAAAACTATATAAATTTGTTATAATTCAGGATATCAATTTAAGTTTGAAAAGTCAAAATAGGGATCTAGTAAATAAAATTTTTACTACTTTGGATGAACAGGTGGCCAGGGTAAGCAACACTCCATGGGCTATGTATTTCAAGGTCAAGTTTTGGGTCCCACTAGCTAAAACTGGATCCTTATTGGTAGCAGCTGAAGTTGAAGGGGATCTTATCAAACCCAAATGGTTAAAATTTATGCTAAAGTGTTTAACGCATGGCCATTGAAACTTTCTCCAAAGATTCAACGGTTCCAGTTTTTCAATACTTTTTTTTTTTCAACATTATGGACCAGGAAGTACTGGTGTTAATGTTCATAGATCTGATAAAATCTGTGCACATTTTGAAAAAGAATGTTTACCTTTTGATGCAAACCTAACTGGCACATGTCTTCCCTGGATATGCAAGGTTTTCCACCAGCTTTCCCAGAAGACAGGCAAACGAGCAGATCCCAAGAGCCCAAATCACCTAATAGCAAAAGAGTATGGAAAAACAAACAATTTATCAGATTTTTAAAGGCACCATTTACTTCTTCAGATTAAAGAATGTAATTATTTAAATCCTAAAACACAAGTAACAATGATTCTGAATATACTTAAAAGCATATATTCAAAGTAACTAAAATTCACCTTTTCTAATTAAGCAGAAATAACACTTTAATATTGTATCCTAGGGAAAATCCAATTATCTTAAGTTATATCATAAAATTCCTTTAAAAGACTAAAATTAGAATGTTTCAAATCACTAATTTTATAAATTTATAAAATCTTAATTGGAGATTGGGAGGAAAGAAAATTATAAAGTCTTTTAAGAGATGAGAGAGTTATAACGATATGAACTCAAAACATCGAACATTTTGTTCTGGGCCTCCGTATTACCATTACTTTTCATAGATCTTGAAAACCAAAAACGCTCTTAAGGGGCTTCCCTGGTGGTGCAGTGGTTAAGAATCCACCTGTCAATGCAGGGGACACGGGTTCGAGCCCTGGTCTGGGAAGATCCCACATGCCGTGGAGCAACTAAGCCCCGTGCGCCACGACTACTGAGCCTGCACTCTAGAGCCCATGCTCCGCAACAAGAGAAGCCATTGCAATGAGAAGCCCGCACACCACAACAAAGAGTAGCCTCCGCTCGCCGCAACTAGAGAAAAGCCCGCACGCAGCAACGAAGACCCAACGCAGCCAAAAGTAAATAACTTAAATAAATAAATTTTTAAAAATGCTCTTGTAAGTTTTCTTACAAAGAAAAAGTTATGTTAGGTAGAAAATAAAATTTAATGAAAATTTTAAGATAGGTTTAGTCTAAAAGGAATTTGTGTTCTAGTTATAGACAGAGTTGACTCTAAAATACAGAGTATAACACAGACTAAAGAAATGATATTTCATCTATTTCACCAAGAACAAAGTTCTTTGTCAATAAATCATAGTTACTTGCCAAAATAATCTCAGCAGAGTATATTCTTGCATAAGTAATTGAATACTTAAAAATTAACATTTATGTGGCTATATATGGGTTTATTTTCCCTTACTCTTTTTTTTTTTGCGGTACGCAGGCCTCTCACCGTTGTGGCCTCTCCCGTTGCGGACCACAGGCTCCGGACGCGCAGGGATCTTCTTGGACCGGGGCACGAACCCGTGTCCCCTGCATCGGCAGGCGGACTCTTAACCACTGTGCCACCAGGGAAGCCCCCTTATTCTTTCTGATCTATTTACATAAATTTGTATCAGCTTACCTTGCATATAACTGATGCTTTAGAAATATTTGTTAAATGCATGAATGAATAACTAGCTAATGATAGGGTAGTAAACACATTACTTCAGAAACAATATAGAAATATCTATCTCAAGAAAAAAAAAAACAGAAAAAGAACACTAAGTAATATATAAAAGAATTGGTACTACCTGGGAAACGTTCTCCATTTTGGACGGAAATCCGGTTTAGAAAATGAAGCAATTGCTGTACACATGGCATCTTTTGTTGATCAATACTAAGATAAATGTTCCTTCAAGTAACTATTTATGCCAGACCTCACAAGTCAGTTCCTGCGTTATTAGTGGCTTCAAAAAGCTAGAAAATATCCAATGCCTCCAAATTCTATCTTTTAAAAATTTCCTAGAATTTCTCACTTGAGAGCATAATGCTTTCAAAGAAGAATTATACAGGAAAAAAAAAGTTGATGAGGAAGAATATCTATGACAATTAGGAATGAAATTTCACTCTGCACTAATCAAGTCCTTTTCCATTTGACAAGTCCTGTGCTGTCTGAGCTATTGGTCCCTCTATAGTTGTCCTGTTGCTGGAAGGGAAACCTCTCTGCCAAACAAAAGGATCCAGACAACTGAACTCAAGTTAACTGAGCTCTTGTCCTAGAGCTTCTCTGTTTGCTTGATGTATCTCAAGATGCTGGAAGATAGCACAATAGTTCAAAAGAACAAGGAGAAATGATGTTGTTGATTGGGAGTTGGGAGAGAACTCACCCAGGTAATAGCCATCAGGCCTTAGGTGTCAAGGGTCTACCCTGTCCCATGCACTCTCACTCTGAAGGAAACTACAAGCAGATTCCAATGGCCAAAACCTAATACTCTATGATGATTCCAATACTTTATTTTAAATGTGCACCTGGCATTTTCAGCCAAAACCTCTGACATGGATTCAAAAGGGAAAACACAGAGACTATTTTCATTCGATATTACTTCTAGCCCAGGAAACACTAAAGCCCTAGAGGAAACTTCCTGTTATAATATACACAACTAAATATTTTCAGAAGATAAGAATATGCAGAGAAAGAGGAATTTCATATTATGGACTGCATTGTTTGGGAGTTAAAAAACAGTACGTTTTATATTCCTCTAAGTCTGAAGCATGCCCCCCTTCACTACCCAAGGCATACACACAATTTCTAGAATTGATAGAAAGAAATACATATTTAAGCCATAAATGTTTGAAACTGGAGACACATTTAAATAATTCAAAGTATTCAGTTTATTAAGAACCTCCTCTGAGCTGAACACTGTACTAGAAATATGAAAGTAAATAGCAAAACAAAAGGGCAGACAGTCACTGCCCTTAGCGGCTATAAGGAATCTAAACATCAAAAAGAATTTAGGCTAACTTATAAAGCATCACACAATTTCTTGATATTCATAAGGTTACCCCTCATCTCTCAAAAATATTTAATTAATATTTTAAGTGAAAAGTTAATATTTCAAAAATACCGTAGAGCACATCAATTTCCTCTTAAAATGAAGTAAAGTATAACCAAAAATTTTCAGCGATCTCTTCATATCCTTCTTGCCTAATTCTTGCTACCACGGTCTGAAAAAAATGCTGGTTGTTTCCACTCAAAATTCCTACTGTTACCCTTGCTGAATTCTACATCAAACTTCCAAATCTCTATTTCCTAGTTCAATTTTCTAGTTAAAGTAGACCTTTTCAATTTCTCTTCATTTCTATATAGAAATCTACTCCCTTGCCTGATTCCCACAGCCCTTTTTTAAAGAAAAAAGCTTTATTTGTTTTATGAGTGGTGCTATGAATTCAAGCTTGGTTTAAAAAACTCCCAAAACCATACTGAAATCTAGAAACTGGGAGCAAAGCATACTCAGTAGTGAAGTAAATAACATTCAGAAGTCAACCTTGGAACATCTGGGATACAAATCTGTTCCTCAACAAGATTACAGATTACTATATACTGTGAAGCTTTGGGGCCACGCTCAACAACCTAAAAGCATGAGTGTTTAGTGGACGATGCGTACAGCAGAGACTGCAGACTGCGGGCACACAGGGGGTGTAATGCCCGCATATAGGGTGCATTTGGTCTGCACAGTGTTTGTTTTGTTTTTTATTTTAAGCGTTTGTCAAAATCAAATTTTAGCACAATTCACATAAAAATCCAGATTTCAGCTTTCATTTGAAAACTTAGAAGTTTTGGGTTCATATCCTACAAGGCAGCCACTGACAGCTGAGGCCAGCTTCCCACATTTTCTGTAGTTTACCTTAGTGGCCCGACCTGGCCCAAACTCTGCCTGGGCTCTGGCTTTCGTAGCAGCAAACAGTCCTTAGAACTGGTATAAAACACTGGTTTGTCAGTTTTCCACGAATTGTTCATTCAGCAAGTTGATGTTCCATGTTTTAGCTCTCAATGAATTAGGCTTGTTCATTAGGTAAATTGGTTTTGTTGAGATGACTATAGGCAGTTGATATTTGCTCAGTTGGTCTTTAAAGGATGTCTGACCATACCCTTTGCTTTCCATCTTTGGCCGTGCTCTTTCGCACGGTTGAATAAGGTCACTTCAACTCCAAAGACATTTGGTTGGCCATCTTAAAGTTGGCAAGGACTGAAGTGTGGCCTCTTCGAGTCGTTCTTTCTCTAACAAGCCTGGAAAAAACCGATTGGCCTGTAGCCATCTTTTTCCCTTATGTCTTTTTGGTTGGATTGCTAAAGTGGACCAGGTCCCACTCCTAGGTGGACCTGCCTTCATTTCTTTCTTGTTCACACTCTCTCGTTGGACTCTTTCCACATTCAGTCTGTCTCAGGGCTGTTGCCACAGTTATACGTGGTCCAGGACAGGCTCTTTCTAGGCACCGAGGCAAACATTTTTGGCGTTGGTCTTACTTGATGTGTTTCTTCTGTCCCCTGAAGGTCGACATTAGTGTAAGAGCTGAGAAGTCAGATTTGGACTGAAACTAACACAACATTGTAAAGCAACTATACTCCAATAAAAAGTAACTTAAAAAAAAAAAAGATTTAGATTCAGGAAAAAACAGGCAAAGCAGATCCTGGCCAATTTGGATGATGGCTTCTTAGGCTTTCCTGGCACAGGGAAAGGAGACCTTTATGTGACTCAGCCTAACTCTTTAGAATACTGCATTAGGATTTGGGCGCCAAGGCCACACTAATAAATAAGGAATAGGAATAGTAGTAGTGGTAATGAATCAACAGCAATTAGCTCTTGAGTTGTTCCGAGTATTTGCATTAATTAATTTATTTTATACAGTACCCTGCTAGATATACTTTTTCTTTTTTTTTTTTTTAGTGCAGAAAGGT
The DNA here is from genome assembly GCF_003031525.2 of Neophocaena asiaeorientalis asiaeorientalis. Lineage (NCBI taxonomy): Eukaryota > Metazoa > Chordata > Mammalia > Artiodactyla > Phocoenidae > Neophocaena > Neophocaena asiaeorientalis. The sequence continues at coordinate 4,984,721 of NW_020174561.1, forward strand.
TAAATAACTTGCCCAAGGTCAGCCATCTAGTTCGTGATGGGAAGGGAATTTGAATACAGGAAGTCTAGCTCCAGAAGCCATGTTTGTGATCATTATTGCTTCAAAAAACAGGGAGGCAACACAGACACTTAGCTTTTGATGCCTTATATGTATTAACTTATGCAGAACTTCCAACAACACTGTGGAGTAGAAACTATTATTACACATACTTTACAGAAGAAGAAACTGAGACAAAGAGGAACTATCTAGCTTTGGTATTTTCTCAACTACTGTCCAGTGTCTATTTTCCTTTGGGACCTTGGAGGAAGAAGACTATAACAGGTATAACTCAGGTATTCCTAGACCCTCACCCAGCAATAGCATCCTAAAACATTATTAGTGATACCACTGGTAACTGAAGTAAGAGAAATATTCATGTGTAAAAGGAGATGGCTCTCAACTGCACATGTACTCAGGAACTATAAATATTAACTGGGTTTCTACCTACTTTTGAAAGGAAACCTCTAAAAGTTTCTCAGCTTTTTTTTGATGATTAAAATGATTTCTTTCCCTGTCACAGAGAAACCAGAGCAGGACAAGCTCCCAGATCAGGCTAGCCAAGCCCTTAAACAGAGAGGTCATAGGACATAGTTCTTAGAAAACAGGATGTGGGTGTTCCATTCTCCATCTCAACGTGAACAATCTATAGGATTCTCCCCATAAACTGTAGAACATTATTGCTCATTATCATGCCTCCATAGTGTTGGGTCTGGAAGCAATGAAAACTCCACAGACAATTTTAGAAGGAGATGTCAGGGTCCAGCTTTATTAATTCAGACATAATATGGCACTGACTATAGTTTTTATCCTTCTCTAAGCATTCTCAGGAACCACCTAACATCTCAGTGTTAAAAGTAAGAGCTATTTTTAAAGCTTTTTGTTTTTGTTTTAATCAAGCATCTGCCCTAAGGAGTGAGGCTGCCTTTAGAATATTTCCAGGTTCTCATAGTCAGGCTGTCAGATTGTAAAGCAAACAATCGTTCCTGGCTCTCAAATGACCTCCTCATTGATAAAGTCTACTGGATCAGTAATTCAACCCAGAGAACAACGGAGAGCTCTGAGATAGCATCATTCTTATACATGCTGTTTTTTCTCAAGGAATCACAAGTCTATTCCTGCTTTACTTTTCTCCATAGCATCTATCATCATCTGACACATTATGTATTTCTTATCTATTTGTTTATTGTCTGTCTATCCCCATTTGAATGTGAGCTTCACGAGGGCAGAACAGGGCCTATTTTAATCGCTGCTGTATTCTCAGTATCTACAACAGTGGCTGGAATTTAACAAGTATTTGCTACCTATTTGCTAAATGCATAGATGAATGAATAACTGAATGTGAGCAGTAGACCAATAACTAAGACTCAATAAAATGCTAGGATATTGAAATATTTTTGTAAAAATTAAAAATGGATGAATAATAAGAAAAAATATTAGAGTAGTTTTTTTAAAAAGGACATAAAGATACATTTTGGTTCTTAGTAAGAATGAAGGAGAGAAGTACATAAGAAAAACAAAGGTAACCAGTCATTGCATTTAAAGAATTGTAATATTAATTATGAAAACTAATAGCAGATTCCAAGTGCTTTACTTATTAGAAACTTTTCTGTGACCACATACATTTGACTGAAGCAGAAAAGATTTATAAAGTATGACTTGGAAAAGAAACTTGTCCAGGAACTTTTAAGATACATAGCTACTAAAGCCAAGTCTCATTTACTTATTCATAGTATTACACTATTATATTCCTTAAGGATACAGTAGTATGATTTCCTAAAATTTGTTTTATTTCAGTGTGAAATACTGAAAATGTTTAATTTTTAAATAATACATAATATTCCTTTATAATATAACAATTATTAAATAATACATAATATTCCTTTATAATATAACAATTATTAAATAATACATAATATTCCTTTATAATATAACAATTATTAAATAATACATAATATTCCTTTATAATATAACAATTATTAAATAATACATAAAATTCCTTTATAACAGGATATTTTACATGTTCACTGTTCCCTTTGTACAGCCTTTTATTCACAACTATAAGATTCTTATCACATAATAAAGTCTTCCTTTCTCTGTATCCTTCTTTTACCAGACTTAGTAGACAGTTTACATTATTGAATACATTATTAACTTATTAATAATAAATTGGGTTCTATGCTTGATTCTATCACAAGATTGTTTGAATATAAATTAGCCATTCCTGAACCAAGCTGCATTAACCTGTTCCCTTAACTGTATTCTTAATACGATGGATCTACCCATAATTAATTTTATTCATGGCTTTTCTTTAAGGACAACAAACATCCAAGTTCTTGTATATAACACTGATTATAGTAGACACTTAGTAGATGTTTATTGGATTATATATTTCAATTTTCAGAATTCATTTTAAAAGAAATCATATATATTGAAACTTGAGATTTTCAATGCATTATATAACATGGTCACAAACCCTAATTAAATCTGGTTTCTTGCCCCAAGACGCTGGTCATGGACTTTTGCTTGTTATGCCTCTGGCTCCTTAACCTCTAAGAGCTGATGATGAAAACTTTGTGTTTCACCACAGAGAAATTCTAAACCATTCTCTCCCTTGATGTTTTAAATCCACACTAGGGATAAAGTTTTCCTGCCCTAATGTCTACCAGCTTTCTGCCCTAAGAGAGGTTTGGAGATTGTTTCTGTGAAGAGTTTTGAACTCCTGAAATTTTTCTAACCTACTCACAAGTTCAAGAAAGCAACACTGGGCTTCCCTGGTGGCACAGTGGTTGAGAGTCCGTCTGCCGAAGCAGGGGACACAGGTTCGTGCCCTGGTCCGGGAAGATCACACATGCCACGGAGCGGCTGGGCCCGTGAGCCATGGCTGCTGAGTCTGCGTGTCCGGAGCCCGTGCTGTGCAGCGGGAGAGGCCGCAACAGTGAGAGGCCCGCGTACCGAAAAAAAAAAGAAAAAAGAAAGCAACACTATGCTTAAACTTTTGCAAAAGTTAAAAGACTCCTGTTCTAAAGGAACTTATCATTAAGAAGATCATGAAAAGAAATAGATAAGTTTATTTCTATGAAATAAGCTCAAGAAATGTTTACTTTAGAAGGCTTGCTAAAGTTTCCTTCTATAGGTTTTTTTGTTGGTTTGTTTTCTGTTTTTTTAAATATTTATTTGGCTGTACCTGGTCTTAGTTGCAGCATGCGTGCTCTTAGTTGCGGCATGCAGGATCTTTAGTTGCAGCACGCGGGATCTAGTTCCCTGACCAAGGATCAAATCCAGGCCCCCTGCATTGGGAGCTCAGAGACTTAACCACTGGACCATCAGGGAAGTCCCATAGGCTTTTTTTTTTTTTTTAATAATTTTTATTGGAGTATAGTTGCTTTACAATGTTGTGTTCGTTTCTACTGTATGGCAAAATGAATCGGAGATATATATATATATATATCTCTTCTCTCTTTTTTGGATTTCCTTCTCATTTCGGTCCCCACAGTGAATTAGGTAGAGTTTCCTGTGCTGTACAGTATGTTCTCATTAGTTGCCTATTTTATACATAGTATCAGTAGTGTATATGTATCAATCCCAATCTCCCAATTCCTCCCACCCCACCCCTTTTCCCCCTTGGTATCCATACATTTGTTCTCTTTTTTTAAAGTGACTTTTTTAAAAAAGATTTTCATGCCACTTATGTAGTCTTCTATTGAAGTATAACTGATTAGATATGTGTGCATGTGTGTTTAAACTTTTACTGCTTCAAGACTATTGTTTATCTGGGAGAAAACTCTCATTATTGCATTTTACCAAATTTCTACAAGTCTGGAATTCTCACCATCTTAGGAGACCTTGAAAGAAATGAACTCTGCAGCAACTTAAAACTCAGACTGCAATTTAAAACTCAGACTGCACCTAACACTCAGATATTGGTTTCCAATTCCATTCTCCAATAAGAGGAACCAGGGGTCCTTGGAGCTATGGCTGATTCAAGGGCTGGAAAAGTAAGTGTACAAGATGAGCCTAGAGCATCACAGTGCCAGAAAATGAGGAAGAGCTCAAAACCAAACAAGCAAACAAACAAATGAACAAAAGCAGTGATGGAGGTATGTTAAAGGGGCATGGGAGCCAACGGTCAAAACTGGAACAATTGGAGCAAAAACTAAATAAAGTAATATTGGTATAAAATAAATATCCACTAGTCCATACTGATACAAACAAATTATTGAATAAAAAAATAAATGGGGAGGAAGAGACAAATCTCTGGTGTGGAAAAATATCAAATAATTTTCATAGCTACTACAGACTCAAGGAGGTAGATCACAACTTCCTAGCCCTTCGGCATGAGCTGCTCACAGTGACACCCTTCCAAAGAGTCCAGTACGGAAAGGGGAAATAAAAGTATAATTTGCAGTGGAAAAACCTGACAAACACTACCTGTCAGGTGATTAAGGTTAATATCAACAGTGATAAGTCATGTGGATAGTCTATACCCTTGATATGATATGATGAGAATTTTACCTCCGTGGTCTTACTCCCCCAAACCATAACCCTATACTAATCAGAAAATACCAGGCATGACCCAACTGAGGCACATCAGAACACCTGACCAGTTCTTCTCAAAACTGCCAAGGTCATCAAAAACAAATAAAGTCTGAGAAAAGGTCACAGCCAAGAGAAGCCTAAGGAAACACGACAACTAAATGTAATGTATCCTGGATGGGATCTTGGAACAGAAAAAGGACATTAGGTAAAAAGTTTAAAAATCTGAATGAAGTATGGACTTTAGTTTTTTAAAAAAAAATCAGAATAAACATATTCTCCAGAGAAAAAAAGATGATGACTGTTAAGTATATGGCTGTAACTAGACACATATTAATTACCTTTCTCACCAAGTATTTTATACTAAGAATGTTGTATTACAAAACCAATCTGCACTACAATGAAGAAAGTGAAAAATAATTACTTTCTATACAAGATGGATTCTCTGATAAAGACAATTCCGATGGTATTTAAAATACAGAAGACTGAAAAACAGATCAAGTTCAGGGTTTGAGACCCTCCTCAATACATGCAGCTCCCCAAATTTCTAGCCTTTCATTTCACTTGTTACCATTTCTCTCTAAATTCAACTCCTTTGATGATTTATTTACATTCATTGCTTTAGCTATTGCTTCCCTGCGACTGACTCTCAAATTTACATTTCTTAACCTTTCTTATGTTTCAGATCTCCAGTTACATCCTAAGACAAATGCCCTGCTGAACACATATGAATCAGAACCTGTATCTCCTACCAAAAACCTGTCTGTCCTTCCAGTTTTATTATCGTCAAAGGTGTAGTCACCTTCTCTCCCTCAAGCTAGAAAGCATAACATCACCTTCAACTAGTACTTGTCTCTCATTCCACTTCCCATTGATCTCCAATTCCCATCCAACCTAAATTAGAATTTCTTAAATAGTTCCTGACCTTTCCAAATCCTATCACAGTCTAAATCTAAGATCTCACTATCTCAGCAAAGTCTCCTAATTAGTCACCCTGCTTCTATTTCTTCTCCCTTCATTAATCCATTTTCCTCCATAAAGCCACAATCATCCTCTGAAAACACAGATCTTATCGCCACCACAATACAGATCAAATTCCTTAGCAAAGCAACAGAGATCCTTCACACCTGCCCCAACCTTGTTCTCTAGCTCTTTCCCTCAAAGCAGCACTCCCCAAATCCCACTTCTTCTCAGCCACATGGACCCTTGTTGGCCCCTGAGACTCCATACACTTTTATTTATTTTTCAATTAATTTTTATTGGAGTAGAGTTGATTTACAATGTTGTGTTAGTTTCTGCTGTACAGCAAAGTGAATCAATTTTACATATACATATATCCACTCTTTTTTAGATCCTATTCCTATATAGGTCATTACAGTGTATTGAGTAGAGTTCCTTGTGCTCTACAGTAGGTCCTTATTAGTTATCTATTTTATATATAGTAGTGTGTATATGTCAATCTCAATCTCCCAGTTTATCCCTCCCACCTCTCTTTCCCCCTTGGTAACCATAAGTTTGTTTTTTACATCTGTGAGTCTATTATTTCTGTTTTGTAAATAGGTTCATTTGTACCATTCTTTTATATTTTTTAATTTGTCTTTCTCTGACTTACTTCACTCAGTATGACAATCTCTAGGTCCAATATATATATATATATATATATACCACATCTTCTTTATCCATTCCTCCATCGATGGACATTTAGGTTGCTTCCATATCCTGGCTATTGTAAACAGTGCTGCAGTGAACACTGGGATACACATATCTTTCTGAATTATGGTTTTCTCCAGATATATGCCCAGGAGTGGCAAGGGATTAATCTCCAAAATACACAAACAGCTCATGCAACTCAATATCGAAAAAACAAAAACCTAATCAAAAAATCGGCAGAAGATCTAAATAGACATTTCTCCAAAAAAGACATACAGATGGCCAAGAGGCACATGAAAAGATGCTCAACATCACTAATTATCAGAGAAATACAAATCAAAACTATAATGAGGTATCACCTCACAGCGTAAGAATGGCCATCATCAAAACAAACATCTATAAACAATCAATGCTGGAGAGGATGTGGAGAAAAGGGAACCCTCCTACACTGTTGGTGGGAATGTAAATTGGTACAGCCACTATGGAGAACAGTATGGAGGTTCCTTAAAAAAGTACTAAAAATAGAACTACCATTTGATCCATACACTTTTAGACCTGTGTGCCCTAGCATGCAGCTCATACTGATGAATGCTCTTCCCTCTAAAATCTACTTGAGAAATCATTGTCACAGATCAAGTATTCACTTATGACACCTTCCTAGACCCCCACATTCAGCATTGGTCCCTTCCTTTTCTGTTCTCTCAGAACATTTTATTTCTGCTCTTCATACTGCTCCTATTGTATCTTATATTACAGTTAAACATGTACATCTTTCCTACTCAAAAATGATCCTTGGATCTGTAACGTTTTCATATAGTGAAAGCTTGTTAGAAATGAAAAATTTCAGTCCCCAACTCAGACCTCACCAAATCAAATTTGTCAGTAACAAAATCCCCAGTATGCACATGTGAGTTTGAGAAACACTGATATACACCTCTGCCCTATAGTTCCTTGAAAGGTCTCACTCACTTTTATAATGCCCTCTCTCCATCCACACCGATTTTAGTATCCTACACCCAGCTCATGTTTAATAAACATGTGTTAAATAAAACGTGTTTAGTGTCAATTATAAAATATTCTGATGCCTGGCTATAATGTCCTTGTCATAATCCTTGTTATGAGGACGATGCTTGAAAATGGGTTCTTTTATTACTTGAGTACTTGACTTGAGTTTTTGACAGACACTCCTTGTACCAAATTCCACAGAATGGTGCAGGAGGTTTTAGTGTATAATTAGTGTGGTGACACTTCATTTAACCAAATATTATTCCTTCTTCCTGATTTATTAAAAGTCATTTTGCATGACTTCTTTAAAATGCAGTGAATAAAACCTAATCATATCTGGTTTAACGTTGTATAATAATGCACTGGGGACTTCAAGCAATCTGAGAGGGAGGTGGGAGTCATTGATTTAAAATTTATTCTAAGAATAATTACGCACTAATTCAGCACAGATGAGAATCAAGGCTTGAGAAAATATAGTTCACTAACATGAGAAAAAGAATCAATTCTCTCAATGGCTTATTACTTAATGCCACAGGTATTTCAGGATTACACAGCTCTTATTCATAAAGCATTATTTTCAATAATCTTTGGAGATTTACTTAAACCAATCATAATATTTCTGTGAGATATTTACGGAACAGGTCTTATCTTCCATTTTCATACCAAGCAATAGATGATCTAATGAGCTTGTTCAAGGTCATTCCAAAAAGCAGATGTGAGGCCTAAAACTCAGATCTCCTAGTAACACTAATACCACTCTTGGGAGGATATTATGAAAATTAAATGAGTTAATGTTTGTAAAGTGCTTAGGACAGTGCCTAGTACTTGATAAGCTTTACATAAGTATTTGTTGTTTAATGAATAGATAGGTGGGTGGGAGGTAAGATACAGGCAGATAAATTTGTGGTCTCGATGATAAACTCAAGAAGAAATGTGACATCTTCTATATGTCTTGCCGCCTATTATTTAAGCCTTCTGAATAGGGCAGTATGAGTAGAATTTAGAAAACACAGAAAATAATCTTCTGTCTCAATTCTGTACCATCCCTTCATGTTTTGTTAATAGGCCTTCTTACCGTAGAAGGAGAGTATGTTAACTCAACAGACACCATTTGGTGGTTTTGGTCTAAGGGAAACAGAGGACTTCTTCAGCATGAGGCCTCAGTTAAAATTCATACACATTGTCTAGAACTGGGACCTAGAACTGGGATCAGTTTTCTCTCATTGGCAGTACAAGTGCATTTGCTAGAATATGTGACATCTTCAGCCCTGAAACTGATGATGAAGGAAGGTACATTTTCATGAGTGAGTAGCAAAGAGCCCCATGTGATAGATGTGACCTGACTAGTTAGGCCAACCCTGTGGGACGCTAAAGTGGGTGCTTTAGGTAAGGAGGGACTTGGGTAATGGGTAAGCAGAGCTATTGCCTAAAACCCGTTTCATCCGCTTCATAATTTTCTTAAAATTGGCCCTGCTCTCAGAAGCCAAGGGGGTATCAGAAGTGTCTCCTGAGGCTAATAATGCTGTCATCTATGAGATGAAGAACACTTAGCCCATATGAAACTAGGCCAAGTATATTAAAGTGTACCGTATTATTAAAGTGTATTGTTCCTACACATCTAAGAAGCACATTTTTTCCACATATTTTAATAGAATTCTGCAAAACTGGTGTTTCCTCTAATCTCTTAACATGAGTTTTCCACCTCTCCAGAGATTCTAGGAACATAATTTGCTATTTTTCTAATTATTTATTACTCAAAATTTGTAGCATAATCTCATTTCCCTTATTTTGATTGTCTTTAGTTAAAACCATTTTCTTTGACAGTGTTAATTTTAAGATTTATGTATATATTTTATTATCTTTTAATGCTTTAACTTCTGTCAAATTGATTCCCAAGAATAATATTGCTGGCTTAGAAACTATAAGTATTTTAAATGTTATAGATTTTCCAGATTGTTTTCCAAAAAAAGGCTACAATATTTCACACTTCCACAGGCAATGTATGAGAGCTTCCTTTCCTGGAATGTCCACCAGCAACAGGTGATATCACCAATTTTGAAATTTGCCAGTCCTGGGACTGTAAAGTGATATGCTATACTTTAAATTGTCTTTCTGTAGCTTTTTGTGAACTTCATGATCTTTTCTCCTTTGTTTTGACATTTAGATATGAAAATATAAACTGCTTATTCATATCCCTTGTATAAAAAAGATTTAGAAATAAAAAATTAAATTTAAAAAACAGCACTTAGAAAAATAGAAATATTTTTAAATTGATGTGTAAGTAAAGCTTCCTTTCCTATGAAAGAATTTAAATGATGTGACATTTTTAACTTCATCAGATTAAAAAATGTGATACTGAAGATCCATGGAGAACTAGTGCTGCTGATGAAAGTAAAAATAGGAACCATCATTTTGTAGAGGAATGTGGCAGGAAGAACCACAGTTTTAATATTTAATGCATTGATACAATAATCCCACATTACACCCAAATCTCAAAAAAGCAATATAAACAAATATGGTAGTAAAGTTGGATTTTGTATTAACAAGTTGAAAAAATTCTAACTATCTGTCAAGAAGAACTTGGTTAAAAAACTATGGTATACCCATACAATAAAACACAAAACAGAATGAAGCAAATACTTTGCATACACTTTCAAGAAACTAGGATGATATTGTGGTCAAAGACTCAGGTTTGGAGAAAGACAGTCCTTGGGTCAAACCTTAACTCCACCATTTATGATATACACTGTTCAGTTCCTCATCTGTGAAACAGAAATAGCTACCTTGGGGACTAGAAGTGAGAATTCAATAAGTTAATGTATATAAACTACATAGCACAGTGCATTTAGTTAATGATCAAAAAAGGCTAACTTAAAACTAGTGATATAACAATTTATCACAATCCTTTTATCACAGTCTTTATTTTTATCAAAATATTAAAAATGTCTCAGGAATTCCCTGGTGGTCCAGTGGTTAGGACTCTGCGCTTCCACTGCTGGGGCCCCAGGTTCGATCCCTGGTCGAGGAACTAAGATCCCGCAAGTTGCGTGTGGCAGCCAAAAAAATTTGAAAAAAGAATCTGTTAAAACATGTGGGGTAAACTATTGTAAAAGAGGCAGGAGGCAAAAAGTCAGAATGTAAATGTGTGTGGCTGTGTGTGGGTGTGTGTGTGTTTGTACGTGTGTGTTATGCTTAGAGAGGTGCCTGGAAACATGCACAACATTATTTAACTGTGTTATCTCTGGGTAGTGGGATTTGGAATGATTTTCGCTTTCATCTTTGTACTTGCAAAGGTTTGATTCAATATTCTACCATAAACATATAACATCTTTATAAATGGGAAAACTATTTTCTAAAAATGTGGTTAGAATATGCATCCAAATAAAGAACTATTATTTTCTAAGAAAAACAGACACTGAGTCTTTTCAAACATTGTACGTCTTTCAAAGTACTGTTAAGATGCCAATCAACTGCTATATACAAATGAAAAAATACATAAAATTAACATAGATCTCAATCATTTTAAAATTCAAAATGTCTCTGATGAAAATTGATGTAAAATACTCAATGTGACAAAGTAATAGGATTTCCTTCCATAAGACAAGAAACAAAATCAGTCTCAGGGTGCTAGAGTCATGGTGTGTACAGTTATGAGTTAGAGATTTCACACAACACAAAGTAAGGTCTTTCTGATACCCTTAATATGCTGTTTCTCCAAAAATGAACAAATAATGAACAGGAATCCTTGAGCAAACAAACCAATGGAAGGGCAAACACTTGTTATTCCTGATACTGGCTCTCTCAGATGAGCCTTCAGATTACCATGGAATGTGCCTGCCATTCTGGCATTCCCAGCATTCCTACTACGATGCAAGTACCAATTTCCAGTAGAATCTTAATCTGTTTTATACTACAGCTGTGAACTTGGATTTTCATGCTATACTTCCATAGAACAACAACAATTTTGTGAGTGCAATATTTACAATAGCAAAACATTAAAAATATCATAAATATCTAACATATGGGAAAGATTAAGGACATTAAATTAAGTAAATATTAAATACATCCAGTAATATAATTTTATGTAGCCCTTGAAATAACATTTACAAAGTTTTTACAGCATGTATTTCTGATATAATCGTATGGTAAAAAAGCAAACTAGAAAATTGTATAAAATGTATAAAAAACTTATAAAGAAATGTGCCCCAAATTAACTGTCTTTGTTGGTGGCATTTTAGGTAATCTCCCTCATTCTTTATTCTTTTTTTTTTTTTTTGCGGTACGCGGGCCTCTCACTGTTGTGGCCTCTCCTGTTGCGGAGCACAGGCTCCGGACACGCAGGCCCAGCAGCCATGGCTCATGGGCCCAGCCGCTCCGCAGCATGTGGGATCTTCCCAGACCGGGGCACGAACCCGTGTCCCCTGCATCAGCAGGCAGACTCTCAACCACTGTGCCACTAGGGAAGCCCTATTATTCTTTTTATATATTTTCCAGTTGAACTAGATCTTAAATATCATCTAATCCAAAAATCTGCACCTTCTGTAAAATGAAAGGAATCTAAGAAATTAAGCAACTTAGTCATGGTTTCACATAGACATTGCAACCCAAGCCAGTATTCCTCTCTTCCACAGTACCATCTTGCTTCTCTTTGGGAGCATAGAACTATCATTTGGAATAAATTATCTGTCCACATTTTTACCTTGATCCCACTATCTTCAAGCAAGCCCAACATGTCCAAAGACAGTTTAAATTCAGCTACTTTTTGCTATCATTTTAAAATGCGATCACTGGTCTTTTGACTGTAAAGAATTAAGCTAACATGTACCAAGGCTTTGCATGTTAACTCACAATTAATGGGTTTAGCATCTATGTAAATTTAGGAGGGGTTTTCTCACCAAGGTAGAAGGTTGACTCAGGGTCCTAGCGAGGCAAATGGGGAACTGCTTGGCCACTAAATACTTAAAATAGCAAATAGGCAGAACATCTTTGTGCTTCTGGAAGAAACACTGAAAATCTGTAATAAAGAAATACCTAGGACAGTAGTTTTCAACAAGTGGTCCAGGACCAACACATTAGCATTACCTGGGAACTTATTATTTCTTAACCCACCTCCCTATCCTTGCTGAATCAGATCAACTGGAAGTAGGGCCCAGCAATCTGTGATTTGACAAACTTTCCAGATAATTCTAATGCATACTAAATTTGAGAATCATAGTCCTAGCAAATCGGTAGATACTATGGTCAAACTTTGCCAAAACCATGTTCCTTAAGCAAATATTCAGGGAAGGATTCCTTTTACCTTCTGATAAGTATAAAATACAGAGCTAGCAATTAGAGAAGCAGGGACCCCTGAGAGTCATTTCTGTCCTCTACACTCCTTAATCACTTGTTTGGTCACTCTGATAACGAGTTGGAATGCTAAACAGAGTTTTTAAATTCCAAGAGTTCCCTGCTCTAAATAGATCATTTTGTTGCACAGATGATGAGATTCACATATGACTTTCATGTTTTTCCTTAGACAAAGAGATGAAATGAGTTATTATTATTAAAGGTTATTATTAGCTATTGGCAGAATTCTTCTTTCTTTGAAAACAGAGACATCACTGGCTTGACTGACTCTGAAACAAGGTTACAGAGAACTTTCACTAGAGGCAGTGGGCATGTGAGTTCTGTTCTTCAGCTGGTTTTGCTCAGACACATTCCGAAGCACATTTCATTTTGCTCTACAATACAGCTATTTCCTATCAAGCACTCCCTATTTTTTCTCTAAACTTCAAAGAAGCAAATGATGCTTGAATATCTGAAGGAAATATTCAGCTCTTTTATTAGTATATTTGTAGGTTTATTTTTTCAATTGCTTATTCATTTAATTGTGTACCTACTAGGTATACACAAGGCACCATCCTATGCAGGATAATGAATAAATAGATGAACAAAATACTCCCTGTTCTACAAGAAGTTTGTCATATAAAAGGGGAGATGAGAGTAACAGACAAAAATTATAAAAATATAACAAAGCATAATCTAGGCATCAGAGGTATATGACTAACGTGTAATGAGGCCTTAGTTAACTTGTTTACCATTTCTAGTTTGAGGGGAATTTATGGGTGAATTTATGTATTAATTTGGATTTTAACAAATGGCAGAAAGGAGGAAATTCTAGGAGACAAAAGCCTCAATAGCACTGCAAAGTAGAAAGTTTTGAAATGTGATCAAAGGTGAGTAGCCCAATCAAAGTGGTTCTCCATTCTGCCCACATATTAATATCACCTGGGAAGCTTTTAAAAAAAAAGTAATGCCCAATGTCCGGAGAAAACTATAATTCAAAAAGATACATGCACACCTATGTTCATTGCAGCGTTGTTTACAATAGTTAAGACATAGAGACAACCTAAATGTCCATCAACAGATGAACGGATAAAGAAGATGTGGTACTTATATACAATGGAATATTACTCAGCCATAAAAAAGAATGAAATAATGCCATTTGTAGCAACATGGATGGACCTAGAGATTATCATACTAAGTGAAGTAAGTCAGAAAGAGAAAGACAAATACCATATGATACCATTTATATGTGGAATCAAGACACATATGAACTTATCTATGAAATAGAAACTGACTCACAGACATAGATAGACGAGGTTGCAGAGGGGGAGAGGAGGGATGGATTGGGAGTTTGGGATTAGCAGATGTAAACTGTTATAAATAGAATGGATAAACAACAAGGTCCTACTGGATAGCACAGGGAACTATATTCAACATCCTGTGATAAGCTATAATGGAAAAGAATATGAAAAAGAATGCATATATATGTATAACTGAATCACTGTGTTGTACAGTAGAAATTAACACAGCATTGTAAATCAACAATACCTCAATAAAATAAAGCTTTTAAAAAGAACTCTGGTAAAATAAGAACTTTAGGCCATAAAGTTAAGAATTAAAAAAAAAAAAAGTGATACCCAGATCCAATCCCTTCCCCCCAAATTCTGATATAATTTTCTGAAGTGGGGCCTGGGCATTGGCTTCTTTAATTTTTATATTCCCTGGGTAATGCAAGAGTGAGGACAAGCCTGAGAGCCATGCTACCGCAGGGATATGAAGATGTCTGACTCCATGGCTTCGCATGCTGGGGTAAGAAATGTGCGTTCTGTTTAGGAGGAAATAAGAAATCATTAAACACTTCTGCACAGGAAAGTGATTTGAGCAGAGGTGTGCTTGTGGAATATTAAACTGGCACTTGTGGTGGGGATGTATAACAGAAGGCAGAGACGAGCATCTGGGAGAGCAATAGTTACTGTGATAGCACCAAAGAGGCACAGTAACTGTGAGGAACATGGAGTCATGGCCAAGAGAAGGCATACCTTACAGGGCTCAGGGTGCCGGATCTGTGCTGTGGCTGAAGGAGAGAGAGGACCTGATGCGAGCTTTAGAGCCTAGGAGGTGAGGGAATGCCGTACTAGTCAGAAGAACATGGCTGGCAAGACCCACAGAATGGAAGCATCATGCATTATCCATTATTTATATATGCTGAGGCCCTGGGACACACAAATCAAAACTACCAGGTACCTGGAAAATCCATGCTTTCTCAAAACTTATAGGAGACAGATTAGGATTCAACATTATTTAGAGGTTCTATCCCAAGTGGAATATTTTTTTTGAGATATAAATGACATCTAACATTATATTAGTTTCAAGTGTACTGTACAACATGATTCTCTCTCTCTCTCTCTCTCTCTGGGTATGTGTGTGTATGTATACACATATATATATATGTTGTGAAATGATCACCACAATGAGTCTAGTTAACATCCATCACCACATATAGTTATACATTTTTTTGATAAGGATAACCTTTACAATCTGTCTTAACAACTTTCAAATAGACGATACAGTATTATAACTCTAGTTACCGTGCTATATATTACATCTCCAGAACTTTTTTTTTTTTTAACATCTTTATTGGGGTATAATTGCTTTACAATGGTGTGTTAGTTTCTGCTTTATAACAAAGTGAATCAGTTATACATATACATATGTTCCCATATCTCCTCCCTCTTGCATCTTCCTCCCTCCCACCCTCCCTATCCCACCCCTCCAGGCGGTCACAAAGCACTGAGCTGATATCCCTGTGCTATGCAGCTGCTTCCCACTAGCTATCTACCTTACGTTTTGTAGTGTGTATATGTCCATGCCTACCCTTTGATCACCAGCCCCAGCCTCTGGAAACCACTGAGGAGTTCCCAGAGGAGATCACTGAATCTGTAGAAAGATGTCTTGAGGGAACATCAAGACAGGAGGAAAAAAAGATGGCTAGGGATCAATGACCTGGAGAAAGCTCATATTTGGGGCAAAAACATAAAGAAGGAGGCGTCAGAAAGGTGGGAGAAGCAGGCAAGGGCATTATCAAGGAAGTTAAGAGAGAAAAGGGTTTGTAAGAAAATCCTGGAGCATGTAGCGCCCCCTCAGTGCTAGGATAGGTATTTATTCCACTGATAAACACATTTCACCAAGTTTGAGAAACACTGCTAGAGTAAGATCACGGAAATTGAGAAATTATCTCAGTGAACTTACATTAAAGCCTAATTTACATTCCACCCATGCTCAAACATGCTCTTCTACCAAAAATAAGGCAATTGTAAATATGGTGGCTGGATTTTGTAACAAAAAAGAATTTCTTGGTAAATTCTGAAAGGACAATTTTGGTGGGGTGAAAATCTGATTATTGAGAGTTAATTAGAGAGAGATTAACAAGGGGGAAAAAAAAAAACCAACTACTTTTCCTTAAGTCTTTGTTCCCCAAACCGTGGTTTGTACTTCCACAAAGAGACGCTGTTAAGAGGAAGCCACTTTAGCTAAAAATAAGATAGAAACCATATAAGATATCCAGAGCGAAACAGTAATTAACTGAGAAAAGTCAAGTCTAAAAAGGAAGTGATTCGGGACGTTTCAACGATATTTGTAACACTGAAAGTAGAAAGTAAAAGTGATACAAAAATTAAGAGGTGGTCTTGAAAATATGGTTAGATGCTCCTAAACTCCTACCAAATTGAGGACAAGGTCTAAAATATTTCAGGCAGCTAAATCTGATAATACACTAGCATAGTAAATGCACTGTATCTGGAGTCTCCAAACACCCTTAAATTAATCCACATACTCTGTCACTTGAAAGGTCCCATATGAAGGAGTTTGTTTTCCTTCCTAGAGTCTTTCTCCATCTAAATATAATACGAATATTTGTTTTTACAAATTAAATCTGTCACTTAGAGCACAGTTTATTCTGTGGCAAAACCAAGCAAAAAAGTCTAAGTTCCAAACAAAACAAAACAAACAAAAAACCCCCAGTCTCTTCAATTCTAAAGAAATATGAAAAGAACAATGATCTGTAATAAATTACTTATAAAAAAATAAAAACTTATAAAATTTTCCATGCTGCATCTTTTTAAAAAATAAAAGCAGAAGGAAGTGCATTTAAAGAAACAGTACAAAGAAAGTATCTGCAAAGCTGAATTAAACATTTCCCAGCTATGGAAAACTCAAATACCCAATCTGGTTTCTATGAAACTTAAAAAGATCAAACAATTAGAAAGAAGCTAGGCTTGAAGGAGAAATGCTAGGGATTTCAGTAAACATCTGGTTACCATTTTCAATTGAAAGAACTAACGCACTTAAGGAAGTAGTTTAGTTTCTTTGGAGTAAAAATGAGACAGTGGCTTTTTGTTCCCTTTTGCACAGTGGAGGGTAAAGGAAACATCAGACTGGAGAGGTCACTCACAGCTCAACTTTTATAAATAAGAAAGTTTTTTTTTTTTTCAAAAACTAAAGTAAATTGAACTCAGGTCCCTGTAGTATAAACAACTCAACCGAGTTAAGGTTAAATAAACATTCCTTGAGCTCTCCTGTGCCAGTTAAAGAACAAAGTCTGTTCGGTTGTAAACACATCAGTAATTCTATGAGCAATGAGGAAAATAACAATAAATGCGAACACACAATTACCATGTGTCATAACACAAAAAAATAGAACAGTGCAGCCCTATACGTTTCTCTGATTCAAAGTCTTTTCTTTTCTAGTTCGATTAACTGAAGGCACAGAAGCACTTCTGATACCGTGCAAAACCTATTACTTGCCTAATAGAAAACGTATGTCCAGTGTCCAGTGTGTTCGAGGAGAAATACCGACAAGGCAAAACACACTGTGCCCTTTTTTTTTTTTTTTTTTTTGGGTCTCGGGGCCCAGAACCCGTGTCCCCTGCATCGGCAGGCGGACTCTCAATCACTGCGCCACCAGGGAAGCCCCACTGTGCCTTTTAAATGGGGCCTTTACTCTTTTGTCTTCCTGCTAAACAGTTGTAATGCATATTAAATTCAGGAAGGCAGCAGGAGTGCTGGTGTGGGGCTGGAAGGGAAGAGGAGTGAGGTGTTCATTAGGCTCTGAAATTTTAACTGATGAGAAGCAGCATCTGTTATGAATGTGCACTGCTAGCCAAAAGGGACCGTCTCCAATTTTGCCTCCAGATACACGTTTCTCCACTCCTTCTTTGCTTCCCCTTCCTCTCTTCTGCCCAGAGGACAGGAGGCTAAAAGCAAAGACTCAAGGAAAGGAATCCTAAAATGATAGAGGTTTAAAATCTTGTCTTGCTTTCTCTCATTCTGTGTTGTATAAATGTTAGCGCCCGTCCCAGAACCGCAGATTTGAAAAGGGAGTCGATGGTGATTTTACTCATTCTCCTGGCTGATAAAGCAGCCCCTCAGCAGCATCCCTGCTTTGCTCCCATTCCAACAAAACTTCCTACTCTTTGAAATGGGCTGTTCCATTGCTGGATGAGTCTGATTGATACAACGTTCATCCTTCAGCTGGTCCTATGCCTTCTAGGGTTACCACAAATAAATCTTGTACTCAAGCGACCCGTTAAACAGCGGGAATACAAAAATACTGGCCCAACTACTTGCAGGGCCTCCCAGAAACGGTCTTTTCAATAGGAACAATCTATTTTCCCGTTCCTGCTACAGTTCTGGTTTCTGCTGCAACTGTAGAAATATGCCCTCTTCAAGTATACATAAATAATTCCGACCCAACGATAAAATATGCTCTGTGTCAGAGTCTCTGGAACTACATATTACTTAGACTCTACCCTGGGAGCAAGTTTAAAACTTTTGGAAAACATTTATTTTCTCTTAGGCCACTATTCATTCTACGAACTAAGACGATGATTTACTAAATAGTACCTCGATGCTATGAAAGAGAAAAATTTGATGGTGCCTCTTTCTTTTTCTTTAGAGAAGTACATGTTATAAAAATCCTGGGTCATATGATATGTTTTTCCAAAGCAAGGGACTGGAAGAGCATGAAAGTGAATATTTTACACTATGCTAAGAAAAGAACCAGAAGGCGTAAGGCAGAGGACACAAACAGGACCTAAATGACATGATGGGGGTTTTGACCTTTAATGTCTACATTCACGAGCTGAAAAAGCTATATGCTTACTTTTCCGTGTCCTTTACTGGAGAGAATCTTTAGGTAACACTGTGCCTTCTATTGTTTTACGGAATATTAAAACTTCAAGGAATCAATCATCACCTCCAAGCAGATAACCTACAAATCTACATCTCCTGCCCTGACCTCCAGTCTCTGCTAAATACATCCATATGAAAACCTCAAGGCACCCGAGTCTGAGTGTGTTCAGAACTAAACCCATCCGCCCTCCCTACAAAACCAATAGGCTGAGGAACACCGCTAAATGTGGCAGAGGAATCTTGAAAACCAAAGAGGGGAACAAATGGACACAAGCATTAAAAACCTCAACAGTATAGAACTGTTTTATGTGTAAAGTATTAGCTCTATCTACTACTGAATTTCTGGTTGCATTATTTTTGTTATAAGAGATTTGAACATGAAAAGAATACCAGTGTTCCTATAAAGCTACATAAAAATGAAATGTTGACCAATTAAATTTTAATGTGAAAGTCTGAGGTAGTTCACTATTTAAGGGGCTCAGCTGTTGGTGTACTATTTTATCCTCATTTATTCATGTATCCAATAAATATTTATTGCGTGCCCCTATGTGGAGGGCTTCGTTTTATGTGATGAGCTGAGCAGACAGGGCTCCTGACCTCAAGGAGTTTACAGATTTTTTTAGAAGTTTAGCTGTTTTTTCCTAATGGAATGATCCAAGAGACTGTGTGTTGGAATTTAAGGAGGGTTTACAACACAGATCTGTCAATGAAAACATGTTAAATTGGGAGGGAGACTTGGAAAGGACAGGACCTGACAGGGAGACCTATCAAGTTCATTTAATGCAAAATATCTAGTAGCAGCACCCTTCTGCTACTGATAGAACCCACTTTAAACGTACCTCTCCACAAAGGAATATTCACAATCTCCTTTCTGTATCTAGTTCCTGACAGCAGTAGCAATATTACCTCCCATATTTAGAGTGCCTACCACGTGGCATTCTCAGAACCATCTCGAAACAATCCACTACAGAAGAGAAAACTAGGGCTTTGAGAGGCTAACTTGCCCAGGGTAGTGTAACCATTAAAGGTAACACTAGGGAGTCCAACCCAGGTTCAGTCTTAACTCCACAGCTTATTCCCTTTAATTACCACAGTCTACTAGCTCCCCAAGAAAGCAATTATTGCGGTTAAGCTCTTCTTACTTAATTTAAATCTCAACTTCCTTATGGCTTCTTTTTGAATACATATATATTTTGTAATACATTTTCCATTACAAAAGTTAAGGTTGGTCTATAAGAGATGTTTCTTTTCCATATAAACTGCAGAAACAGCTTCTGGCAAGTAGCCATTATAAATAAACCTTCAAAATTAGACTAGATTTCAAATGATACATGGATGTGTTGGACATTTTTAAGAGTGCAGGTGAATGCAAACAAAACTATGGGAGGAGAGAAACTATAAAATTATAAACAAGGAAGGAAATAGGCTTTTTCTTCTTTAATATATTTTCCACAACATTAAGTAGTGATCTGTATCTCTCGCTCTGTTAACTATATCTTTTAATAGTGCATCCCAAGAACACAGTTGGGTAAATGACAGTGTCCTTCTTAGTGGGGGGATAGCTGTAGCAATATTATTTAAAATACGATCTCCAAACACAATATATCAAATGTAGTATCAATACAAATATCGATAAATACTATTTATCACAGTATTAACCCTTGCCCTTCCTAGAAATGCTTTCACTATACCATGCTATCATGTTACACTCTCAGCTCGCATTGGAAGGTTGCTTTGTGAACCAAGATATGACATCCACTTCGTCTGCAATACAAATGTTGCTCTGACCCTTGACCCATTACATAATGTCATCAACTTAATAATCCCTTTGAAAAAGTTGTTTTAAATGTACTACTTGGGCATGTCGAAGATCAGCGGAAGGAACTATAGAACTCCCTCCTTCCTGAGAGCGAAACCTCTATTCTTTCCCTTGTTGCTCTGGGTACTTGGCAGCTCAAGCCAAAATTAAGCCGAAATTATGGTAGCTAAGAGGAATATCCAGTTTGAGCCCTAATTTTATATTTCCATTTTAGTAATCTTATTATTATATGTTTGACTATAAACCATCAAATCCTTTTTGAATGAGATTTGATGTAAGTTAAAACCTAACCTACCTCAGTCCTAGAGTTTAACCATCAGCTTGGTCTGAAATCAGATGACATAGAATTAGTCTAGATCCATAGGTCAGCAAATGTTTTCTGTAAAGGGCCCAATAATAAATATTTTAGGCCTTAAGAGCCATACAGTCTCTGTTGCAACTACTCAGCTCTGCTGTTGTAGAAAAAAAGGCCAAAGACAGTACAAAAACAAATGCGTGGCTGTGTTCCAATCAAACTTTGTTTACAGAAACAGGCGTTGGGCCAGACTTGGCCAGTGGGCCATGGTTTGCCAACCCCTGGCAAGAAAATTTCTATGGTCTTTCACTTTCTGTACTTCTTCAAAAACCATTCCATGTAAAACCCCCAAGTTACAAAAACAAGAGCAATTTGAAACCATAAGAGTGACTCCAATTCTGTAGCTTTGATAGCAGTTGGCATTTGTTTTTCACGTTGACTATATAATACACTTAATGTAACAGTGCAGGATGTACTCAGGAGTGGACAGAAAATTGCTGAATATGCTCTACTCTTCAAGTATACATAAATAATTCTGATCTAATGATAAAGTCCATTGAATCAGAGTCTCCTGAGTCACACCCTTCTTGGATGTTGCCATGGGAATAGGTTAAGAACTTTTTTGGAAAACACCTACTCTTTTAGGCCACTATACTGTTCCACTTACTAAAGCACTGATTTACTAAATACTATCTAGATACTAGGAAAGGGAAGAATTGGTTGGTCCTTCCAATCTTTTCCTTTAGAGAATTACACGTTCTTACAAATGCAGGGACGTAAGATATATTTTTCCAAAGAAGGGTATTGAAGGACCATAAATGTATATGTTTTACATTCTGCTAAGTTTTGTAGGCATAAATCTGTAAAGACAATTGTCCTCTTACTGTTCTCAAAATCAGCTTAAAGTCAAAATGCTGGTACATAACTATACCAATAAATTTTAAGTAGTTCAATGGCATTGTAGCAAGCAGACTTTTGTATCGTTTTATTCCCAAAATTAACTTTAAACGTTGCTATTCTTTGAACCAAGAGTATATCCCTCAGGACAATGCTCCCCAAACTAGGTTACATGTCAGAATTACCTGTGTCTGTTTTTAACATATAAATTTCTGGGTCCCACTACCAGGCTACTGAATGAGAAAAATATCGATGGGGCTTTACTTTGTTTCTTCCCAGAACTCTGATGCGTGTGGACAAAGTGATCAAATTCTCACTACACACTCTTGTGAAGTAAAAATTCATTACTGCGTTTAACAGATAAGAGAGCTAGGACTCAGAGAACTGAACTTGCTTAAGGTCAAGTATACACAGCCTTAGAGTCGTTCCGGTTAGAACCACCAATTTCTGTTATATCATAGAATGGAATTAACCGGGGAAAAACATAATGCCCATATTTGAATTTACAACCCAAGACTGGTTACTTTTCCTTTCAATAAATGTTTACTAAATTAGTGGGAAAATTAAATACAATATGAAGCCCAAATGTGACTCTGCAAGAACAGATTATACTTAAGCGTAGGATGTTGCCTGCCTGAACTAGCACCCTTTAATTTTTTCTAATTTTTATCCATTTCTGGCCTTAAATGGTAAAAAAAAAAAAAAAGTGGCCCCATGCTGGAAAAAGGCCACCTGTGCTTCAAAGGATGGCACAAAAAAGAGATCAGAAGAAATGGTGGGGGTCAAGTCAAAAGAGGATTGGAAAGCAGGTGGAATAAATGAGTAGAATAGGGAAAACGCATTTTATGTTTATTTTCCTAGGACTAAAAATGTATTTTATAAATGTGTCAAATCTGCACCTGAGTACTTTGTGGGAGTGCCTATTTTGTTTTTAATGTAATATTTTCAAACTTCAGGTTAGCAAACAGCAATGGTGAAAAGAAAGAGAGGTGGGGTAGGTCTCCAGATCATTCTGAATTGCTTCCACTTTCCCCAAGCTGCTCAACATGGAGAGATGAAGTTTAAATGTACCAATATAGCATCCCACTCGCTGCTGCTGTACACATAGTAAAATAAGCATGGGGTGGCTATGTGGAACTAAAGAAACAAAATTTTTACAAGAATCAAATCTCTAGAAAATATTTTGGACAGTAAGGGCTTCAGTTCAAACATAATTTGTAGATTAAATGTGTGGCCATGGAAAATAAGCTGCAATAAAAAAGTGGCTTTTTTTTCTGTAGGTTAGATAATCAGGGACATGTTAGATGACGGTCATAGAACTTTTTTTATCTCAGGTATTCAATGCACATGCTCTCACAGTGAAAACTACAAAATCAAATGAAGAACCAAAAACCAATTTCCCATACTTGTGAAATTGCTACCCTTTCTTGAGGCTGATCCAGGAAAAATATCTTACTATACAAAGTAAAAGAATACCCAGAAAGAGGCATGGATATTTTCAAAGCTGAGGAAATGTGGGGAAAGGGAGCCAAATCAGTATTTACACTGATAAATTCTGGTGACACCATCTAGTTATCTCGTGCTACAGGCCCAGCAGCTCCCTTTGCTGCCAGATTCTATTGCCTTCAGGCTCTCTTTGCACTTTCTTGGTATTTGGAAGCTGCAAAGTCATCCTCCTTTTTCTTGTAAAACTGACTCAAGGACATCAAGGGAGAGAAGAGCCATATTCCTTGTTTTGCAACTGGAGAAAACTGAAAATTGGAATTGAAGTTGAAAGGCACAGATAATCCAAGTTGTGCCTATACACAGTCAGTAGCAGCACTAAGGAGACAGAAGAACATGGGAATTTCAGACAATAGTGTTGTGTTATCAGGGCCGGTGCTCTGCAGGATTCCAGGAGCACAGCTCATGTGGCACAAAGGCGGTGGTTATATAGTCAAGCACCCGGTTCAGCGATGGGCTAAAATAATTTACGGGATGAGAGGAAGACTAAATGTTTTACATCTTTCCTTAATACCAACAACAGCTATTCTGATCAGTGGTTTTCTGACAATATCATTTATGGATGTTCCAGAACTTTAGATTGGTCCTTCTTAATAGAACCAACCCCGGTGAGGTTTGTAAACTTGGTTTCCAGCTGCTTTGATATTCCAGAGCATTCAACTTCCCTTTTGTTTTTCTTATGTGTTTCCAAAAGCTCTAGATTTCCATACTTCTCCTGGGGGCGGGGACCAGCAAATGGCATTCCTGAAGACCTGTGCTAATGACCTCTGCACATTTTAAAGAACTTTCTTTTCATCAAAGTGGATCTCTTGGGGCTTTCTTCCCTGGGAGCTTTGTTAGCTAAGCAGCTTATAACTTTACCGCCAACATGGTAAAAGGTCGTGAAGAGTAATCATGGATAAATGTCCCCCAGCCTCTTCCACTGACCAGCATAAACCAGCACTTTAAAGAGCAAGGGGGAACCTAACTGAAGAGCAAGTGCTACTGGGATGTCAAGATGGCTGAAAGTGAAATGACAAATGAAAATTATTGTGGCACCGGGATCTGACTTTTTCTCCCAAAGGAAACCATCACGGAGATCAGCAGTGGATTCAAATTGCTTTTCCTCCCCTCCCTTTTGATAAAAAGGAAAACGGATACACTGTGTTGTCGTAAAGAGAAAAATCTGATTGGCTCATGGAGAACGAGTGCTATACATCCTGGTAGCTCTAATAATGATAGGTTAGTGCAGGATAAGGGGCCAAAAGAGGGAGTGGGCAACACGGAGGTGAAGAGGGCAAGCACAGAAGTGAGAGCTGGGACACAGGAGTTCAAATCCTGCCTTTCCATCACCGCAGGTTTAAGATACAAGGTGAGTCACTGCACCTCTCAAAGCCTGTTTCCTCTTCTGGAATTGGGGAAGGAATGAATATTTCTTAATATTAGGGCACTCAGGGGCCTTCAGTGAGGATTAAATGAGGCCATGAATACAGGATACAACATGTCACATGGTTAGTTACTCAAGAAATGTCAGCTGTTACTGTTATTGCCCTTTTTGACCTTCATCACCTACTCAACTTTTTCTTCAAATAACTTGTTTAAAAACTTGTCTCCTATTTTTCACTTCAAATGACAGAAATAAAAAGTACTTGGCTAGTAATGGCGTGTGAGATAAATATCTATACTTCTTTTGCATTTAGAACCAATCTGTGAATCACATTTAAGCTGGCTTCTCGAAACAATTTCCAGCACATTCTACTTGCAGTCAGATGAAGTGGCAATTTTCTTAAAATATTGAGCAGTTTGGTGCTGGGCAGAACATGTATTTGGACTCATAAACATAAACATGTTTTATGTAGCATTTAAAGATGAACTATGCAGCTCCAAAATGCTATAAAAATATAAACAAAATAATTTCGGGAATAAAGAAATGTAGCTAAAAGAAAATGGAGAGGAAGCAGAAAAGGCGCCAAGTTTTCTATGATGCAAGCAAGTTGATCGTGGGTAAAACTTGGTTCTTGTGAATTTTTTTAGAGGAAGAGAGTAGCACATTTCAGGAAGTATTTAAATTAGAAGACAAGCAACTTTGGTAATCAATTAATTACTTTGGTAATTAATTCTGACTCTGACCTTTTTCTAGTAGCCCCAGCCCAGGGTCGGCACTGAACCTTTCTTCAGTGATGACAACCGCATAGTGATGCCGAGTGAGAATGCGCTGGTGGAGCTGAAGCTCCCTTTTGCTGGAGGAAGGAGGCCTGTAGAGAACGGCCTTTCTGCCATGGCTGCCGAAGTGGATCTCAATTGACTCTTCGATCTACAGAAAGAAAGAAGGCATAAAAATTCAAGGAGAAAAAGGAGCACGTTTCCCTTGAAGGAGATCGTTAATGCAAAGCGGGGGCCGTTCAGAAAGTTGTCTTTTACGTTTTTCTCTGTAAAGGAATGACAGATCCTCTGAAAGGCTGACCAGGACAAAGCCAACCTCATCTGCGAGAACTGAAGGTGAACTGTATTTTTCTCATTATTCCAGAAGGATGAAAATTTCAGGCCATTAAAATACAGAGTTCCTGGAGGAATACCGTAGCATGGAAATACTGAGCTCAACTCTGGCTGAAAAATAGAAATTAATAGCAACGCTTTTCATCTGCATTGTGCCTTTCTGTAGTAGTTCCAACTGCCTTATCTTTTAACAGTTCTTTTAGGTAAACACATTAGAGGAAATAGACTCAGGGAGGATGGATTTTGCACCGGAAGGACAGGGGAGCACAGCTGAGAAGCAATCCCAGAGCTCTCTGGAGACGCACAATGCTGATGCTTCTCTCCATCAGGACGCAGCAAAATTTGAACGCATCTCAATGAGGCAGGATGGAACTTCATGTGAGAAGGGGAGGGTATCACTTAAGTATCATAATTTTAGGTTCTTCCTTCAGTGGTTTATTGCTCCTCCAAAGAAATATTCTTCTTTCTCACGCTGATGTTTGAAATACCGTTAACAAGAGAGAAGTTTTGGGACTTCCCTGGTGGCACAGTGTTTAAGAATCTGCCTGCCAATACAAGGGACACGGGTTCGAGCCCTGGTCCGGGAAGATCACACATGCCGCGGAGCAACTAAGCCCACAAGCCACAACTACTAAGCCCACGCGCCTAGAGCCCGTGCTCCATAACAAGAGAAGCCACCGCAATGAGAAGCACGCGCACCACAATGAAGAGTGGCCCTCACTTGCTGCAACTAGAGAAGGCCCGCGTGCAGCGACAAAGACCCAACGCAGCCAAAAATAAATAAATAAATTTATTTAAAAAAAAAAAAGAGGGAAGTTTTGAATTGGCAAGTAGAAAGAATACTGACATTGAAATTCATTATACGGTTTAATGGTGGATACTATGTGTTTTCCTGAAAATCTGTGACTAAACCTTGATAAAGTAGACATTTTTTACCACTGGAAGGAGTGATGAAAGTGGATGGGGGTTAGAGGAAAAAAAAAAAATGGGAGAGGCCAAAGAAGAGGAGACAAAGGGGTTGGAGGAGGCAGATGAGGGGGAAGAGGTAAAAAATGAAATTGGGAAGCCACATTACTTTTAGTGGCAGCTCTGAATCAAACTGTCCATTTCAGTGATCTAAGACACATTTTGTACCCTGTCTTTTCACTCCTTAAATTTCTTCATTATTTCCCACTACTGACCGAAACAATTCCACATCTTTATCAAGGAATGTAGGTCATTTGAACTTAGACCCCATCTTCCTTCTCTGGTCATGTTGTACTCTTAGTCATTTCCATTCGTGATCCCATTCTGCTCCTTCATACAGACTCCACTGTGCCTTCAACCAACAATTCCTTCCTCTCTCTCCATTCTTCTGTTTAGCAAACTCCAAATCAAACAGTACCTCTTTGGAAATTTTTCATTGAAATACATCCTTCCATCAGCATTTATGAAATTGTGTCTCTCCCTGATGTGAGTTCCTTAATGGGCAGCCTGCATTGTCCCTGTGTCTCTAGTACACATCGTACATACTTAATAAATGAAGATATCTAGTAAATGAATGGACTGTAATGCTCTATCAAGATCTGACCTTTGAATATACATATGGAAAGAAGAAACAGCTTTAGCTTGTAAACCCTTTGAGGGCAGGAACCATATCCTATTTTCATTGCATACAAATGATGGCTATCTGAAAATTCAGAGACAAAGCATGGTGTAGCGCAGAAGGACACAAACTCTGCAGCCAGGCTGCCAGCTTCGAATCCCCTGGTTCCACCAGCACTAATCATGTGACCTTGGACAGTACCTTCTTCCTAAGGCTGCTGTGAGGATTAAGGACTTAATATTTGTAAAGTGCTTAGAACTGTGCCTGGCATAAAGGAAGTCCTATATATGTGTTTTTAAAATAATCATATCAAAAAGAGCAGAGAGTCAGGAACACTGTTTCTGTATCTGAGCTTTGCCTGACACATGCTAACATAGGCTCTTAATACATGTGTGATGAATACAAAGGAAAGAAAGAGAACACCAGCTATCACACCTTCTGTGCATGGTACTTTGGGAAAACATGATCAGATATTTTCCCTTGTTAAAGGACATTGCATTTTATTGATAACGAAACAATTTAAATTCAAGAATTTAACTGCAAACTGGGACATAATTCCCCAGCAAATGTTGTAATTGTTCGTAGTGATAAACAATTAAGGAGTATTTGAAACCAACTACTGGTTGAGCCTTTGGACTCAGCAATTAGAGGGAAACGGTGGCCCATAGGAGGCCAAAATAAACAAACATGCATCTAGGTGAAAGGGGAAGACGGATGCTTCCAAATATATCAGTGTCACTCAAGCAAAATACAGTGTCCAGATT
Organism: Neophocaena asiaeorientalis asiaeorientalis; assembly: GCF_003031525.2. Classification (NCBI taxonomy): domain Eukaryota; kingdom Metazoa; phylum Chordata; class Mammalia; order Artiodactyla; family Phocoenidae; genus Neophocaena; species Neophocaena asiaeorientalis. The sequence goes on from NW_020174561.1 coordinate 5,012,803, forward strand.
TCCCTTCTCACATTATTTTCTTTCACAATCACAGGATGCCCCTCTCGATTACAGCTGGCTCCGGTACAGCGGTGATTTCACATGAGGAGAGTATATTTTCAAACTTTAAGTTCTTATTATTTTGAAAGATATAATCCCTCTTTCCCACCCCCACCCCCCAAACCATGATCAGTTTAAGTAAGAGCAGCACAGTTCTTACCGGCCTATCTTATAGAGACAGTGTTAATTACTGGCCATATTTTATCATAACCTTTATAACACACTGGAATTTTAACTCATGTCTCAGACTACAGAGAATAAACAGGAAATGAGTTTGTCTGTCAAATTATGTTGTCTTATCCTGCCAAATTATGTTGTATTATACAAACTGCCCCTGTCATAATATTTATAACACCCTGTATCAGCAGAATGGCCCAATACCAAGGGGCGAGAACGGTTTTAGCTGGTCCAACAACAGGGGCATGCACTGCGGATGTGAAATACAGTTATGTCAACTGCACCAGCAAATGCGGGATTATCAAATGCCCGGAGCAGCACGTTTGGAAAGGAGAGCTCCTGATGACTCCTACAAGTTTGAGGGTATATTTTTAGTGGAAGAATACATTTAACCTGGCTATCACTACAACAACTGAACTTAAGACTTGCGGGTCTGCTGCGGAGAATTTAGAAAAGAATGAGTGTTACTGGATGTTGACATTCTGAACCCCGAGTCACTTCCCTTCTCTCCCTTCTTCCTGAGAGATCTGCAGAATAGCCCCTCAGAAATCACTTCGCTGGACTACACGAAAGTTGCTTTATAACCGAACACATTATTTTTACTGGAAGGACTTCAAAATCTGACGCCTCTATGCCGCCTTAGGATAGAGTGTCGTAATAAACTAGTTGGAGGGTTAGATGAAGCCATGTAAGGAATCAAAAATCTAGATTTGGATTCTGGCTCTGCCACTCGCGTGCTTCATCCAATGGGGAGAGTGATGTAATCTCCCCACATCAGAGTTTTCTCATATGTATAGTTGAAGTAGCAAATCCTACTTCATTAGATTGTATGGTGAAATTAAATCAGTTTTCTATTTGAAAGTGTCCAACACAGCATCCCACCAATAAACGACGTCAAATATATACAAGTAAAATTGAATAAAAATCTATATCATATTGTAACTGCTTTTATATTAGGAATTCTGTAAGTTTTTCAATTAATATAGTTTGGTCTCTATCATAAAAAGCCTTTCTACAGTAAACTATATGCTTCTATATACCCAGATATATATTTTTCTCTGTCGGGTTTATCATCTTTTAAGGCAAAAATATGATTTCTTTATTATGTTTATTGCCTGTTTCCGCACACCATAAAAGAAGGTAAATGAAAGTATATACTTTTGTCTGTTTTGTTCACTTTTGTTTCCCCAGCCTAAGAATAGTCCTTGGCACATATGGGCACATAATAAATATTCTTTGAATGAATGAATACAAACATCTTTTTTTGCAATATATAAAAGTCTTTTTTATAAATACTACCATGGAAGATTGGGATAGAAAGTGGTGAAAATTTGTATTAAGAAATTTGTTTCAAATGTAAAATTGATAGCTAGCGGGAAGCAGCCACATAGCACAGGGAGATCAGCTCAGTGCTCTGTGACCACCTAGAGGGGTGGGATAGGGAGGGTGGGAGGGAGACACAAGAGGGAAGAGATATGTGGATATATGTATATGTATGGCTGATTCACTTTGTTATAAAGCAGAAACTAACACAACATTGTAGAGCAATTATACTCCAATAAAGATGTTTAAAAAAATAAAAATAAAGCAATTTGTTTCAGTAGAATAGTGGCAAGAATGACAAAAATAGAGTCAAATACTTGAGCAAAGTAATGAATTTACAGTAAAAAAAAATCCAATAAAGAGCTATATTATAAAGGCACTATATTTCTCAGTTACTATTAACAAGTCTCTACCAAGACTTACCACAAAAGCAAGAAATACAGCTCTTAAAAATATAGTAGAGATGAGAAATAAAACTTGTTTTTTTCCCATACGACAGAAAGATTTTTTTCTGGATTTATTAAAGTAGCCACGTATTTATGACACTTTTTGATGCTCAAATACAAATCACATAGTAGACCTCGTCGTATGTGTGTCATATACAACTAAAAGTCAACTTGCCATGCTGTCTAGATTTTTGGCATTTTAGAAATATTATAGAGTCTATCATAGTGAATTACGTTTTAATTTTTCCACTACGAGAATAGAGAATTTTTTTCCGTTGGCAAGATGTACACTTATTTTAGAGAATTCAAGGAATAAAATGGATGGAGTTTTCCAGGATGCATATCCTATACATTTTCTACTTAAACACTATTTATAATTGTAGGACAGTTTAGGAACTGCAGGTTCCCTGGATATGCAAACAGAACCTCGGAGAATGTTCCCTACTTAAATGAACATATAATGACCCGCGGCCTCCATCTCACAGCTGACTCAGCTGAACCTTGAGCCCATCATGGAACGATCACACATTTCTCAGAACTACTCCATGACAACTGAGCACCCTCTGAATGTACCCCCAAACTGTACTTTGGGGCTATCCCAACACCTAACATCCAATGTAAGGCAAATTTACCCATCTGTGGCTCTATGTAAGTTCTAAACAAAAGCAATAAAGTTTCAATATTAAAGAGCAGCCACAATGTAACTTTGATGAAATAGCTATTGCCAAACCTCATCTTCACCTATTCCTCAATCTAATTTTCCCTTTGACACTCTTCACAATTTATAGTTACAGATCGCTTGTATACTGTCTGCCCTTCCTACAAGTCTGTATGTTTCATGAGGGCCTAGACTTGTCTGCTTTGGTCATTGTTGTACACACAGCCTACTGCCAGGTTCTAAATAAGAGTGAACGGGAGGATGAATGAGCAAATGAATAAACGCTAAATGCAAACTATGAGTTCATCACTTGCAAATATATGCATGCCCTTTCATTATTTTACTCACTGTCAGGTAAAAAAAATCCACTAGAAAGTCTCCGTGGAGGCTTCGACATCCGCATCTCAAGTCATAAGATATCCATGGCCTCTCTATCCCTAATGACTCTCTCCTCCACTTCACTTCAACCACCCACTCCAATGGCCAAATCTTGCTTGATCTTTGTGGTCCCCCAAACAGTCCCATCTCTGAAATTATAAATGCGATACTCCATTCTCTGATCACATTCATTTATTTCCAGATCTTCTCATTTAATTCCTAATATATCAGTTCTTCAACCACTGGTCTTTCCCCCTAATGCCAACTTTCTGCTAGCCTCCTTTCACCTTCCTTCTCTGCATCTCAGATTCCAGGATCCAATACTCCCTACCCGGTACATTAAATTCCCTTGCTCCACTGCACGTGCATCACAGTCATATGGCAAAACCTCAAGCATGGACGAGCTGGAGACACAGCATTAAGTAAGACAGGCAAGTCTCTGCCCTCACAGAAGTGACAGCCCATCAAGGAAAGCAGACATAAACCTCTAGTTATAATAAATGATGACATGCCAGGTAAACCGGGAGGAAGAGGATGCTGTGAAAACTCTGATCTGAGAGAGCCGAGGAAGATCTCTGCAACCCGCCTGACCTGCCCCTAGGCTGGGGTGCTGAGATCTGCTGAAGAAAAGGGCTCAGTTGGACAGATCCTGGTTGGCAAAGCCAACGCAGTCCTCACACTCCCCAGACCATCCAACTATGCTTCCTGGGTCAATTCTCTCTCACATTCTCCAAAGTGACAAACTTTCCCACTCTCCAGCTACCTCCTTATTTCTACAGATAACAGCCTGCTCCTGACAGAGGAAAGTAGCCATCTTAGAAGGAGACACACTGAGTTACACTACGTCTGTTTTGGCAAACCTATAGCCTATTAGCACAACCAGCATTTCCTCTTTTCTTCTGATTTCCAGAGAAGAAACCTGTCCACTCCTTATCGATGGTCAATCACTCTGCTTATTCTCCAGACTCCAGACTCCCCCTCCCTCCATGGGACGGGACCTGCACCAGTGGGAGGGAGCTGTGAAGGAGGAAAGGTTTCCAACACACTAGGAAGCCCCTTCGCGGAAGGAGACTGCGGGTGGCGGAGAGGGAAAGCTTCGAAGCCGCGGAGGAGAGCACAGCAACGGGTGCGGAGGGCAAAGCGGAGAGATTCCCGCAAAGAGGATCAGGGCTGACCGGCACTCACCAGCCCGAGAGGCTTGTCTGCTCACCTGCCAGGGCAGGCGGGTCTGGGAGTTGAGGCTCAGGCTTCGGTCGGAGCATCGGGAGAGGACTGGCGGCGTGAACACAGCCTGCAGGGGGTTAGTGCGCCACGGCTGAACGGAAGGGAGTCCGGGGAAAAGTCTGGACCTGCCGAAGAGGCAAGAGACTTTTTCTTCCCTCTTTGTTTCCTGGTGCGCGAGGAGACGGGATTAAGAGCGCTGCTTAAAGGAGCTCCAGAGACGGGTGCGAGCCGCGGCTAAAAGCGCGGACCCCAGAGACGGGCATGAGACGCTAACGCTGCTGCAATCCGGGGATAACTTCCCCGGGAGAACGACGGCGCGCCTCAGGCTGATGCAACGTCACGTCGGCCTCTGCCTCCGCAGGCACGCCCCGCACTACGTGCCCCTCCCTCCCCCCCCCGGCCTGAGTGAGCCAGAGCTCCCAAATCAGTGGCTCCTTTAACCCTGTCCTGTCTGAGCGAAGAACAGATGCGCCCAACTTTCTTTTTTTCCTTCCTTCCCTGCTCCCTCCCTCCCTCCTTTCTTTCTTTCTTTCTTCCTCTACTAATTCTTTCTTTCTACTTTTTCTCCCTTTTATTCTGAGCCGTGTGGATGAAAGGCTCATCCTATATACTAATGATGAAAAATCTGAAAGTGAAATCAAGAAAACACTCCCATTTACCATTGCAACAAAAAGAATATAATAAAATATCTAGGAATAAACCTACCTAAGGAAAGACCTGTATGCAGAAAATTATAAGACAGTGATGACAGAAATTAAAGATGATAAAAATAGATGGAGAGATATACTATGTTCTTGGATTGGAAGAGTCAACAGTGTGAAAATGACTCTACTACCCAAAGCAATCTACAGATTCAATGCAATCCCTATCAAACTACCACTGGCATTTTTCACAGAACTAGAACAAAAAATTTCGCAATTTGTATGGAAACACAAAAGACCCCGAATAGCCAAAGCAATCTTGAGAACGAAAAAAGGAGCTGGAGGAATCAGGCTCCCTGACTTCAGACTATACTACAAAGCAACAGTAATCAAGACAGTATGGTACTGGCACAAAAACAGAAAGATAGATCAGTGGAACAGGATAGAAAGCCCAGAGATAAACCCACGCACATATGGACACCTTATCTTTGATAAAGGAGGCAGGAATGTACAGTGGAGAAAGGACAGCCTCTTCAATAAATGGTGCTGGGAAAACTGGACAGGTACATGTAAAAGTATGAGATTAGATCACTCCCTAACACCATACACAAAAATAAGCTCAAAATGGATTAAAGACCTAAATGTAAGGCCAGAAACTATCAAACTCTTAGAGGAAAACATAGGCAGAACACTCTATGACATAAATCACAGCAAGATCCTTTTTGACCCACCTCCTAGAGAAATGGAAATAAAAACAAAAATAAACAAATGGGACCTAATGAAACTTCAAAGCTTTTGCACAGCAAAGGAAACCATAAACAAGACCAAAAGACAACCCTCAGAATGGGAGAAAATATTTGCAAATGAAGCAACTGACAAAGGATTAATCTCCAAAATTTATAAGCAGCTCATGCAGCTCAATAACAAAAAAACAAACAACCCAATCCAAAAATGGGCAGAAGACCTAAATAGACATTTCTCCAAAGAAGATATACAGAATGCCAACAAACACGTGAAAGAATGCTCAACATCATTAATCATTAGAGAAATGCAAATCAAAACTACAATGAGATATCATCTCACACCAGTCAGAATGGCCATCATCAAAAAATCTAGAAACAATAAATGCTGGAGAGGGTATGGAGAAAAGGGAACCCTCTTACACTGTTGGAGGGAGCGTAAATTGATACAGCCACTGTGGAGAACAGTATGGAGGTTCCTTAAAAAACTACAAATAGAACTACCATATGACCCAGCAATCCCACTACTGGGCATATACCCTGAGAAAACCATAATTCAAAAAGAGTCATGTACCAAAATGTTCATTGCAGCTCTATTTATAATAGCCAGAGATGGAAACAAACCTAAGTGTCCATCATCAGATGAATGGATAAAGAAGATGTGGCACTTATATACAATGGAATATTACTCAGCCATAAAAAGAAACGAAATTGAGCTATTTGTAATGAGGTGGATAGACCTAGAGTCTGTCATACAGAGTGAAGTAAGTCAGAAAGAGAAAGACCGTATGCTAACACATATATATGGAATTTAAGGGAAATAATGTCATGAAAAACCTAGGGGTAAGACAGGAATAAAGACACAGACCTACTAGAGAACGGACTTGAGGATATGGGGAGGGGGAACGGTAAGCTGTGACAAAGCGAGAGAGAGGCATGGACATATATACACTACCAAATGTAAGGTCGATAGCTAGTGGGAAGCAGCCGCATAGCACAGGGAGATCAGATCGGTGCTTTGTGACTGCCTGGAGGGGTGGGATAGGGAGGGTGGGAGGGAGGGAGATGCAAGAGGGAAGAGATATGGGAACATATGTATATGTATAACTGATTCACTTTGTTATAAAGCAGAAACTAACACACCATTGTAAAGCAATTATACTCCAATAATGATGTACCAAAAAAAATATATATATATATTTGAACGCTTTCTATGTGTCAGGCATGGTTCTAGTCTCTGAGAAATACAATAGTGAAGAACCTGGATAAAGTTCTAGCTCTCACTGAGCTTACTTTTTAGTGGGAGGAGCAATAGACAATTAATGGTATCATGAAAGATAAGTTCCTGCAGAGATAAGATATCTGGTCAGGGCAAAGTGTCAAAGATGACCCAGAGGTCTTCCCTGGTGGCGCAGAAGAAGAAAGGGGCACAAAAGAGGAAAACAGAAGAGAACAGCAGGACAGAGCCTGACCCGGCCATCCTAAGCTAGAAAATATTTAATGAGAGAAAACATCAAATTGCCTTAGTCCACTGGGAACATCTGAAACACTGAGACTTAAGAGATATAGTATGATTTTTGCTCATCAGAAGAGACTTCCCACTCCACCTATAAAGTACGAAGCATATAACCTGATGGTAAACCATGAGAATGCCTCAGCCATCTCTGTCTAATGCCCTTCTCTGCCCTCCCAACTCAGAACCACACCACGCCTTTCTAAGAGGGGTGCGCAGTATAGAGCCTGTGTAGCCAGAGGAAGGAGAAGAGGAGTGCCTGGAGAAGAGCAACTTTCAAGACAGGAAAAAAAAAGAAAGAAAAAAAGGCCACTTCTCAGCTCTTCAAACCCCAGCCAATGTACAGACAGGCTGGGCGTAGCTTCAAATGGGTGCAGCTCATTCCTTCCCCAGGCTGACCCGCACACAGAGCAGGCACCTTGGAGATAGTGAGAAACTGAAAACAAACCAAGAACACAAGAACAGGGGTTTCTCCTGGAGTCCCTATCTGGAGTCTGCTGCTGTGATTGCTTGCCTCCCCATGCCTGCATTTGCTGACTGCCTATCTCACCCCCCTGAAGTACTCATCTCCTCCAGAGAGGAGCTTAGATTGCCTCTCTGCTTCTCCCAAATTTTTGTTCCTCTTTTCTAGCTGTTTTGAAGGTCATAGTAAGCATCTTTTTCAGCTTCCTCTGGAGGCTGTTCCTCCAACGAATTCAAGACTCCTTTCCTTGAGGTGCCACCCACGATGCACAGCTGTGGGCCATCGGTTTACTATTTGCTATAACTTTACAGACATAACAAAACCCAGCTGAGATTACAAAAACACAGGACTAGCTGGGAGATGGTGGTCATGATAACGTCCTTCGAGACATCTTTAAGAATTAGATAAAGCTTTGAATGAGATCAGAAGAGAATGTAAATTACTTTTTCTTTTGGCACAGTTGATTTTACTTTCTATTTTGGATCAAATAAAAACCACTCTAAGTGTCCCTCTTTTGCCTTTTCTCCTTCCTTCTGCTTTCCTCTTTCTCTACAGTTCTTTCCCATTCTCAGTCTTCTATTAATCCGACACTTAATCACATAGAGCTTCAGAGGAGGAAGACGTTATTTGCTTTCCATCCTCAAACCATGATAGCGTTTGCTGGTCTTAGAGTAACAGCTCCCCAGCCCCCTGAATCTTATCACAGTGTCAGCAGTAGTTAAAGGACATCCGTAAAAATATAACAAAATATAAAATCAACAATTCCCAATTATGAAATACCAAGCAGAGGACAAGGAGAGACCTTGTTCTTTTGAAAAATGTTAAAATAATAGCAAGTCTCTGTCCCCCATGCCAAAACAAGGAGTTAATTCTGCAATTCAACCTTAAAATAGAAGTCCATACAAAGGCAACATAACAGAAAGGAAAGAACACTGGGGTCATTACAATATCAATACCTAAGCAGCATACAATCTATCAAACAGTTTAACGGATGCCAGAGACCCTGAATCTAAGTCAGAGGCTTTGCCAGCAACACCCCAAGGACTTCTGAATCCTGAGTTTCCATTCTACTTCCCACCCCACTCCCCCATTCATTGTCTACTGACACCACCTAACCTCCACTAGGTGTACTTCACTTTCCTCATCTGCAAATGAACATCAACCTCCCATCCTACTTTTCTCGCTGTTGTAAGCATCAAAGGAGACTCAAACAGTGAAATAAAATCTTTAGAAAATGTACAACCCCTCATAAATGTAAGGCGTATTTAAATATCTCTTAAAAAGTGATCACATTGGGACTTCCCTGGCGGTCCAGCGGTTAAGACTCTTGCGCTTTCACTGCAGGGGGCACGGGTTTGGTCCCTGGCTGGGGAGCTAAGATCCCGTGGCCAAAAAAAAAGCAATGGCATAAATATCACTTAAAAAATGATAGCATAGGGCTTCCCTGGTGGCGCAGTGGTTGGGAGTCCGCCTGCCGATGCAGGGGACACGGGTTTGTGCCCCAGTCCGGGAAGATCCCACATGCCGCGGAGCGGCTGGGCCCGTGAGCCATGGCCGCTGAGCCTGCGCTCCGCAACGGGAGAGGCCACAGCGGTGAGAGGCCCGCGTACCGCAAAAAAAAAAAAAAAAAAAAAAAAAAAGATAGCATAAAAGTGATCTTGACAAATTAAAATATTTTAAATTGTTAAAAGATAAACTGAGGCATATTTAAAATTTTAAGAGTTTATTTGAGCAAAAACCCATTCCAGTTGGACTGCACCAAACCTGAAGTGATTAGGAACATTCCGCCAATGGGAGCTGGGGAAAGACTTATATAGAGAAAGTATGGAAGCAGAGAAAGGAAATTATTGATGAGCTGTAGCCTAAAGCCTAGTTGGCTGTTTGTGACTGGTCATCCTTGGCGTTTTGATTTCGGAACCCTGAGCCATTCACAGAATTAGATTTTGGTTTGCCTACAGAGGCCCACACAGCCTCACAGCCACCTCGGTCTAATGGGCTCCTTGTTTAATTAATTTAACAGAATTAAGACCCTACAAACTTCAGTCAAATGATTTCATAAGGGTTCTGTCACAAGGAGAATATTAAAGGGCTGTGTTTATATATTAGGGACATTAAAGCATTTAAAAATAATCAATGGATCACCATTTCTACTATTCTTCTCTGCTAAAAATCCAGTGTCAGAGCAAACATATCATTATGAAAATAAAATATGGCCACTGACACCACATACACAATGGACACACTTTTTAGATTTGGGTGTCAGATAAAAATTAGGCAGTATGTTCATTGCACAACTAAATATGATTTAATGTCCTATAAATAAATTCACAACCACGATACAAAAAGCCCTTAGCAAGATTACATTCCCTCTTTGGGGCTTAGAAATATGGTCACCATTGTTTGCTCTTAGGACCTTCCATAGGACTTACCTATTAACTTTTACTCACTTCATTCTCCACTTTAATCCTATTCCCTTCTCTGCACTGTCCCTACTACAAGGCTTGCTGCACATCCTCCCACCACCCATCCTTCCCAGTTTATGACCTCGACTCTCCTCCTAGCCATGCAGTCCTCTCTGCACTTCACCACTGCACACACTAAGACCCCAGGCGTCTGCATCAGGCCACCATGAAAAAACTTGTGGTGGCCAGCCAAGAATCTCTTCCAGCACCATGGCAAATATGCCCTCCCCTGGATAGAGAGTCCAGCCTAAATGAAACACCTGCTGGATGCAAGGATAGAATTCAGGCACTGAGATGGCGATTAAGATTCTCCATCCACTGTCGATCCAGTCACCACATTCATACTCCCAGGAGAGGTTCCTAAGGCCACTTCAAGTGTCTAATATTGTCAATCCATGCAGATAGCATCCCCGGCTCCTTTCATCTCCCCTCAGCACTCACATCCAAGTAGCACCCAGTTTATCTGGATTCTCCCCAGAAATCCAGGGTCCCCATGAATTGCACAGATGGTTAAGGATAGAAAGCCAACACACTCCATGCAGGTGGTCCTGCATCTATCTCCAGGGCAGCAAAGGTCAGCTCCAATTCTTGGGTGAATGAAAGGCTACAGGATAGAGGCACACATCTCACAAACCCAGAGGAACTCTGCCTCACCCTACCCATGTGGGGCTCAAAGTGTTGAAAAGAATGGGGGAACGCGTGTTAAACATCTAGACACCAAAGTCTGCAGAAAGGAAACATCCTGCCTTATATCAAATGTGTAGACCAAGTCTCCTTAAGTGCACATTTATGCCTTGGCACACATTTTTTGCTTGCTTACTCTGAGCACCCTTGTTCACTCAGAGTGAACAGAGTGGCTGTTCACACTCTATGGTCTCCTCATCTTGTCCCTTCAGCTCCCTGGCCAGTACCAATACACAAGCTTGAGGACGACCCTGGGTAACTCTCCTCCCAGCCTGACTGAGCCCTGAGAGCCCTCTTCTCTGTGCTTCCCCGTTAGAAGCCTCCATCCAGTCCGCCCTGATCCTCTTCCTATTGCCAGATGCTGTACCATCACACCACCACCTCATAATACAACCTCACGTATTCCTGCCAAAATCTTAGAGCTCTCCAAATTACACACTCATTCTAGAATGTTTAAGTATTTCATGGCCAACTTTTTGCTTTAAAAATCAAAAATTGGCAGGAAATGACAATATCCAGTAATACCACAACATAAGCACTATCTTTAGAGGAAGGAATAAGACATCATCTAATACTGTTATCAAATTTTCAACTCCCTAAACTCTATAATCCTTTCCGTAAGGGAGTGCAGAATATCATTTGTTTTTTTTTTTTTTTTTTTCTGTGACTGGCTAGAAAAGTAAGTTCTCTTGCTAGAAGTCCAGTTTATTTTTAAAGGGTCCACCAGATGATCTCATAGGTCAGGCCTAAAGAAGAAAGCATCTCTTCAAACACAACAGATTGCTTTGGTTTTCTCAGGAAAGCAGGAGGTAAGGACATCTTATAAATGGAGAAGGACCTGGATGAACCCAGTGGAGATCAGTGTTTAAGAACCCAATTGAAACCCCAAAAGAAGAATTCAAGGACTGCTGGCCACCACAGGAAGTCCTGTACTGGACACACAGCGTGAATTATACGAGTTCCCATTCATCCATTCATTCAACGTTTTATGTGCCAGGCATTGTGTAAACTTGATCCCTGCCCTGATCTAACTGCCAGTAATTTATTAGAAGGTTTTGTGTAAATGCTAGATTTCTCAGGGAGTGGTTGCATTATTGCAAGTACTTGGTTACTTTGTTCAGGGTTTTGCTAAGAATTGTGCTTAAGATCATGTGCACATCTTTGGATGATGAGACATCCTCTCATTTATATCACAGAGAAGGGCTCCTTTTAAAGTGTTGTTATTTTATATTAAAAGCAGGAGACAATTCTAGCTTCTTGAGGTTTCTATTTCTGACAGAAGATATTTTCACAAATACATTTGCTCTGCTGTACAGCAAACAAGTGTGTTTAAAGCAGACATAGTATTACTTTAATCATTGTTTCTTTAAAAGAAAAGTAATCAGCTTACCTCTTTTTGCCTCTATACTCCCCCATGAAAAAGAAAATTAACTGCTCCAAATCTATCTGCTCTAAAAATAGCTTATGTATAGCGCTAAAATACATGGATAAATAGGTTTAGCTTATGTGTAGGAAGCTTCAGATGTGTTATTAATTTTCACTATTTACTCGAAAAAATAATTAATAATAAATGGAGGAGTGAGGAAAAACCCATTTGAAATCACTTCTGCCCTCTGGGTGTGTCCGGTAGGGAAGGTTTACTGCTCAGTATGAAAATCGACTTTCTGGCTGATACTTTGCTAAAGTCAGGCAGTTCCTGCCTGCCACATAAAAGTTAATTTCCTGTTCCATTTTTCCTGAGGCATCTGTGCACTTTGGCTAAATTAATGCTAGATTTTCCACTAGGAAAGAAGCAGGCTTAAGGCTGAAACTATTGGAATGCTATTATACTTCCTATCACTTGTTAAAGAAACAGTGAAACTCAACTGTGACAGTGCCAATTTGGACTCCTAGTGGCATTTTCAAAAATAACTGTATAACCTGACATCTGTATAGCACACTATACTATAAGTTTTTAAAGAAAAGAAGGAGTATTCCTGGTACTCACAGTTATGCTGTATATATGCACTCTTCTCCCTCAGAGGCACCAAGTGCAATGAGAATATTTTCATGGCCTTATTCTTTGGGACATGTTAAATTAATTGAACAAGTAGGCCTGTAGACTGAGGTGGCTGTAATGCCAGTGGTCTATATAAGCAAATCAAAGTGGAGGTTTTGAAACTGACACTTAAGGACAACCAATCACAAAGGAGGCTTTAAGTTGTGGCCAATCGATAATTTCCTTGCTCTGCTTCCTTCCACCATTTTTCCGTAAAAGTGTCTCCCTGGGCTCATGCCCTCGGAGCGTTCCTAGCCACTTCGGGTTTGGTGCTGCCCAATTGGAATCGACTTTTGCTCACATGAAGTCTTAAAATTTCCAATGTGTCTCAGTTTATCTTTTAACAAATGTGATAATGTTTAGTCGCCTGCCTTTTATAATCTCCATGTTTTCCAAAGCATTCTGCCTAATTCGTGCCTAACTTGATCCCATATCATCCCTGTAACAGGCATTTCCACCCACATGCCGCAGTCCACGAAAATGAACCCCAAAGGATCACTTGTCCATGGTCACTCAACTTTTCAGCATCGGTTCTGGGTCCCCATCTGTGTGTGTTCTCTTTTGCCTGGAGACCGTGAGTGGGGCGCAGCAGGATCTGCCTCAGATACACAGACTTTTAACAGGTGGTTCAGGAGGTTTCCAGAAGTCTACACCACCAGCCCGACACCATCCACTTTTTCTTATTGCAAAACCGACGAGAAACACCAGGATCCTGGAGCAATATTACTATTTAAATAAATTGTCCTTTCTTCCCATAGATTAGTCATTGTCATCAGGCTTTTTCCCTTGCCTGACTCTCCCATCCTGAATTGGCCACTCTTCCCCAGATGTCTCTCTTAGTCATAGTCAGAATGGCAGCAGATACCGGGTTCTTTTTGTCAAGATCAGCTGTGAGGTATGTTATAAGATATTGGCTATATTGGCTATAAAAAAGAATTAAAATATCAAAATTTGTAATAATTTACACTTTAGAAATCAGGGAACACGTGCTGCATGCCCACTATTTGCAGGCAAACACTTTCTTGAGTGGGAGAAGAAGGAAGTATTGTGTACAGCCCTGGAAAACCAGTGCAATGTGCCTGCGTTTGACTGCACTGAGAGCGTCAAGTGACAGACGGTTAGTATAGGACACACCGCTTTAAACATCTGCCTAAGCAAAATATAACGAAGAAAGCACATAGGCTGAGGATCAAAAATATGTACTATACGTGCATTATTGAAACAAATATAAGCCCTTTAAAGTGCGTGTTTTTGTGGTCAGAGCTTAAACCCAGCTTCTCAGGGGCAAGAAGGACACCATAATTTATTGAACACCAACTCTGGTCAGCCACCATGCTTACTGTTTTCAAACACATAATCAGTTTTCACAAGTAAGGCTTAGTTAGCTTCATTTTTCCAACGAGAAAATTGAGAGTTTAGAAGTCTAGGTAAAATTTGTCTATGTGCTATAGCTAGTAAATGACACGTCTGGAATTTGAACCTATGTGTAAGAAAGCCCATGTTTGTTCCACAACATTCTGATGCTCTGTTAGACTGCTTATTCCGTATACTAAACAGGTTTGGGGTTAGAAGCCTTGCTGGGGATAGTCAGGTCTGTTCTCCCCATCAATATGCAGAGCCTCAGAGCCTCCGCCTTAAAGAGTTATTCTGTTTGGGTTGCAGTACAAGCAAACTGGTGGGGGGTTCTGTTCAGAGTCCCCAAGTAAGGATTAGTGAAACCAAATGCAGTTCCATTTCAGAACACATTGATAGGATCCATTCTGCACTTTCAAATTCATGTGCTCTTTTTAATTATTACTTTGGTTCATCTATTAAGTACCCATAGCCTCTATTAGTGAATTTAATTGAAAGTTGAATAAATTTTTTTCATTAAGATCCTTATATATAAACAAGACTCAATCAATACGTCTTCTATCATTATATTCCTTTTTTAACCCTGTGCCTGATAACCAAGATATTTTGGTTTGCATTTTGAACAAGTCTTTGTAAAGTACAAAGGTTGACAAAAGACTTTTACCTTGCAGATTTCCAACTTTGGTATAGTTTCTGTTAGAGAACATAAATCCTATTTTAGAACATGAGCTCATCGTTTTAGTGAGAATGGCTCCCTAGAAAAAATATCCAGTGGAAACCAAACAGAAAAGTAAAACCAAAACATTTTTTCACCCCAAAGGCCACAGACTCCAAGTTGATAATAGGAAGCACTTTTTATAATGTCAGTGTATCCAGTGGTTTCCATCTCAGAGGGTTTATCTTATGAGAGTTTCCAATTCCATTAGAACAAGAAACAGAATTGCTTACAGAGAGAAAGGCAGAGGCTGTTGCCACTATTGTGCAAAAAAAAACCCAGGAGAGAATGACACCTATAAACTGATTAATTCCTTGGTTCAAAGGAAATGTAACATAACTTGCTTAAATATGAGCTTCATCAAGACTTCATTAAAGTTTGTCTAATGTAAGCAAATTCGAATTTGTATAAAATTCTCTCAGTATGAACAAGTTTTCATCCATGTGCATATTTCACTGTAAAAATTTAACATAGCTCTAATCAACTATCTCAGAGAGAGACTGGTTCAAGATGGCGGAGTAGAAGGATGTATGCTCACCCCCTATTGTAAGAGCACCGGAATCACAATTAACTGCTAAACAATCGTCGACAGGAAGACACTGGAACTCACCAAAAAAGGTACCCCACATCCAAAGACAAAGGAGAAGCCGCAGTGAGACAGTAGGAGGGACGCAATCACGATCAAATCAAATCCCATAACCACTGGGTGGGTGACTCACAAACTGGAGAGCAATTATACCACAGAAGTCCACCTACTGGAGTGAAGGTTCTGAGCCCCACATCAGGCATCCCAACCTGTGCGTCCGGCAATGGAAGCAGGAATTCCCAGAGAATCGGACTTTGAAGACTAGCAGGATTTGATTGCAGGACTTAGACGGACTGAGGGGAACAGAGACTGCACAAAATAGTGTGTGAATCAGGACCAAGGGGAAAGGAGCAGTGACCTCATAGGAGACTGAACCAGACCTACTACTAGTGTTGGAGGGTCTCCTGCAGCAGCAGAGGGTTGCTGTGGCTCACTGCGGGGACAAGGACACTGGCAGCAGAAGTTCCAGGAAGTACTCCTTGGCATGAGCCCTCTCAGAGTCCGCTATTAGCCACACCAAAGACCCAGTAGCCTCCGGTGCTGGGTCACCTCAGGCCAAACAACCAACGGGGAGGGAACTCAGCCCCACCCATCAGCAGACAAGTGGATTAAAGTTTTACTGAGCTCTGCCAACCAGAGCAACACCCAGCTCTACCCACCAGCAGTCCCTCCCATCAGGAAACTTACACAAGCTTCTTACATAGTCTCATCCACCAGAGGGCAGACAGCAGAAGCAAGAAGAACTACAAGCCTGCAGCTTGTGGAACGAAAACCACATTCACAGAAAGATACACAAAATGAAAAGGCAGAGGACTACATACCAGATGAAGTAACAAGATAAAACCCCAGAAAAACAATTAAATGAAGTGGAGATAGGCAACCTTCCAGAAAAAGAATTCAGAGTAATGATAGTGAGGATAATCCAGGACCTTGGAAAAAGAATAGAGGCAAAGATCAAGAAGATGCAAGAAAGGTTTAACAAAGACCTAGAAGAATTAAAGAACAAAATAACAGAGATGAACAATACAATAACTGAAATGAAAAATACACTAGACAGAATCAACAGCAGAATAACTGAAGCAGAAGAATGGATAAATGACCTGGAAGACAGAATGGTGGAATTCACTGCCACGGAACAGAATAAGAAAAAAGAATGAAAAGAAATGAAGACAGCCTAAGAGACCTCTGGGACGCCATTAAATGCACCAACATTCACATTATAGGGGTCCCAGAAGGAGAAGAGAGAGAGAAAGGACCCGAGAAAATATTTGAAGAGATTATAGTCAAAAACTTCCCTAACATGGTAAAGGAAATAGCCACCCAAGTCCAGAAAGCGCAAAGAGTCCCAGGCAGGAAAAACCCAAGGAGAAACATGCCGAGACACACAGTAATCAAATTGACAAAAATTGAAGACAAAGAAAAATTATTAAAAGCAAGAAGGGAAAAACGACAAATAACACACACGGGAACTCCCCCATAAGGTTAAAAGCTGATTTCTCAGCAGAAACTCAAGCCAGAAGGGAGTGGCATGATATACTTAAAGTGATGAAAGGGAAGAACCTACAACCAACTATGTTTTAAAAAAACACATGGAGGCTAAACAATATGTTACTAAATAACCAGGAGGCCACTGAAGAAATCAAAGAGGAAATCAAAAAATATCTTGAGACAAAGGACAATGAAAACACGATGATCCAAAACCTATGGGATGCAGCAAAAGCAGTTCTAAGAGGGAAGTTTATAGCTATACAAGCCTACCTCAAGAAACAAGAAAAATATCATATAAACAATCTAAGCTTACACCTAAAGGAACTAGAGAAAGAAGAACAAACAAAACCCAAAGTTAGTAGAAGGCAAGAAATCATAAAGATCAGAGCAGAAATAAATGAAATAGAAACAAAGAAAACAAGAGCAAAAATCACTAAAACTAAAAGCTGGTTCTTTGAGAAGATAAGCAAAATTGATAAACCTTTAGCCAAACTCATCAAGAAAAAGAGGGAGAGGACTAAAATCAATGACATTAGAAATGAAAAAAGATAAGTTACAACGGACACTGCAGAAATACAAAGCATCCTAAGAGACTACTACAAGCAACTCTATGCCAATAAAAGGGACAACCTGGAAGAAATGGACAAATTCTTAAACTGGTATAACCTTCCAAACCTGAACCAGGAAGAAATAGAAAATATGAACAGAGCAATCACAAGTAATGAAATTGAAACTGGGATTAAAAAGCTTCCAACAAACAAAGGCCCAGGTCCAGATGGCTTCACAGGAGAAGTCTATCAAACATTTAGAGAAGAGCTAACACCCAACCTTCTCAAACTCTTCCAAAAAATTGAAGAGGAAGGAACACTCCCAAACTCATTCTATGAGCCCACCTTAAGCCTGATACCAAAACCAGACAAAGATACTACAAAAAAAGAAAATTACAGACCAATATCAGTGATGAATATAGATGCAAAAATCATCAAAAGAATACTAGCAAAAAAAAAAAAAAAAAGAATACTAGCAGACAGAATCCAACAACACATTGAAAGGATCATACACCATGAGCAAATGGGACTTATCGCAGGGATGCAAGGATTCTTCAATATATGCAAATCAATCAATGTGATACACCATATTAACAAACTGAAGGAGAAAAACCATATGACCATCTCAATAGATGCAGAAAAAGCTTTTGACAAAATTCAACACCCATTTACAATAAAAACTCTCCAGAAAGTGGGCATAGAGGGTAACTACCTCAACATAATAAAGGCCATATATGAAAAACCCACAGCAAACATCATTCTCAATGGTGAAAAATTGAAGGCATTTCCTCTAAGATCAGCAACAAGACAAGGATGTCCACTCTTGCCACTATTACTCAACATAGTATTGCAAGTCATAGCCATGGCAATCAGAGAAGAAAAAGAAATAAAAGGAATACAAATTGGAAAAGAAGACGTAAAACTGTCACTGTTTGCAGATGACATGATACTGTACATAGAGAATCCTCAAGATGCCACCAGAAAACTACTAGAGTTAATCATTGAATCTGGTAAAGTTTCAGGATACAAAATTAATGCACAGAAATCTCTTGCATTCCTAGACACTAACAATGAAAGATCAGAAAGAGAAATTAAAAAAACAATCCCATTCACCATTGCAACAAAAAGAATAAAATACCTAGGAATAAATCTACCTAAGGAGGTAAAAGACCTGTACTCAGAAAACTGTAAGACATTGATGAAAGAAATCAAAGATGACACAAACAGATGGAGAGATATATCATGTTCTTTGACTGGAAGAATCAACATTTTGAAAATGACTATACTACCCAAAGCAACCTACAGATTCAATGCAATCCCCATCAAATTACCAATGGCATTTTTTACAGAACTAGAACAAAAAAATCTTAAAATTTTTATGGAGACACAAAAGACCCCAAATAGCCAAAGCAATCTTGAGGGAAGAAAATGGAGCTGGAGAAATTAGACTCCCTGACTTCAGACTATACTACAAAGCTACAGTAATCACAACAATATGGTACTGACACAAAAACAGAAATATAGATCAATGGAACAGGATCGAAAGCCCGGAGATAAACCCAGGCACCTATGGTCAACTAATCTATGACAAAAGAGGCAAGGATATACAATGGAAAAAAGAGAGTCTCTTCAATAATGGGTGCTGGGAAAACTGGACAGCTTCATTTAAAAGAATGAAATTAGAACACTCCCTAACACCATACACAAAAATAAACTCAAAATGGATTAAAGTCCTAAATGTAAGACCAGACACTATAAAACTCTTAGAGGAAAACACAGGAAGAACACTCTTTGACATAATCAAAGCAAGATCTTTTTGACCCACCTCCTATAGTAACAGAAATAAAAATAAACAAATGGGACCTAATGAAACTTAAAAGCTTTTGCACAGCAAAGGAAACCATAAACAAGACAAAAAGAGAACCCTCAGAATGGGAGAGAATATTTGTAAACGAATCAATGGACAAAGGATTAATCTCCAAAATATATAAACAGCTCATGCAGCTCAATATTAAAAAAACAACCAACCCAATCAAAAAATGAGCCGAAAACCTAAACAGATATTTCTCCAAAGAAGACATACAGATGGCCAAGAGGCACATGGAAAGCTGCTCAACATCACTAATTATTAGAGAAATGCAAATCAAAACTACAATGATGTACCACCTCACACCAGTTAGAATGGGCATCATCAGAAAATCTATAAACAACAAATGCTGGAGAGGGTGTGGAGAAAAGGGAATCCTCTTGCACTGTTAGTGGGAGTGTAAATTGATACAGCCACTATGGAGAACAGTACGGAGGTTCCTTAAAAAATTAAAAATAGAATTACCATATGACCTAGCTACCCCACTACTGGGCATACACCCAGAGAAAACCATAATTCGAAAAGACACATGCACCCCAATGTTCATTGCAGCACTATTTACAATAGCCAGGACTCGGAAGCAACTTAAGTGTCCATCAACAGATGAATGGATAAAGAAGAAGTGGTACATATATACAACGGAATATTACTCAGCCATACAAAGGAACGAAATTGGGTCATTTGTAGAGACGTGGATGGACCTAGAGACTTTCATACAGAGTGAAGTAAGTCAGAAAGAGAAAAACAAATATCATATATTAACACATATATGTGGAATCTAGAAAAATGGTACCAATGAACCGGTTTTCAAGGCAGAAATAGCGACACACGTGTAGAGAACAAACGTATGGACACCAAGTGGGGAAAGCGGGGTGGGGGGCTGGTGGTGGGATGAATTGGGAGATTGGTATTGACATATATGTACTAATAGGTGTAAAGTAGATAACTAATAAGAAAAACATCAAAAAATAAAATATATGCAAGTATATTAATAAAAACAAACAAAAAAACTATCTCAGAGAAATTCACAAGTATTAAATGCTCATCATTAGCCCAAACAATTCTAGGAAAATCACATACCTGTTAGTATGCTGAAAACATCTCCTGAGAGACTCCTATACATAGACCTCTGTCTTTAGATGCCATCAGCTCTATTTTAGAATATTTACATCCAAATCTGGTTAAAATATAAAAACATGTAAAAGGAAAACCTCAATTTTTGTCAGAATGTGTTAAAGAAATGGAAATTGCTTGAGACAAAGAGGGGTTAAATGATGGTGACAGAGAAGCCAAGAGGGATGGAAGTATTTAGGGAGGCATGTAGGTTAGGAGAGATTTTTTGTTTTGTAATTTATGGTAGATACTTGAGGATGTTTATTTAGAGGAGAAGAATCCCAAAGAGACAAATGAGCTGAAGAGAAGAAGAGAGCTGTATAATAACTGATGAAGCAAATTCAATGTAGCAAAATGCAAGATCGTTACACTAGGTAAAAGTGCAAAAAATGGTACAGGAAGGACTTCGAGGAATATTGGTACAGGGAAAAGATGGAGTGGAGGACCTGAGAGTTGAGTGAAGGCAAACGAGAGAGGGGTGGAGCTCCTCTCATCTCCTGGCCTCTGCTTTAAAGAGGACTGTCTCTGACCCTTAAACACATGATTCATTTATTTATTCATTCACTGACTAGATATTTATTCAGTGCTCATTAGATGTCAGATACTGTTTTGGCACTGGGGATGTAGCAATAAACCAGTCAAATAAAGTCGTTGCTGTTAAGGAGCTTATATTCTATGTAGGGAGACAGATAGTAAACAAATAGATAAATATTTATTCAGTGTCAAAAATCTTAACCTCTTTCCCCTACTCTACACCCATCTCATCTCTCCATATCCTCAGCTATAACGTGCGGATAGTGCTAGCATTGTAAACTTAAAAAAAAAAAAAAAAATTCAGCCCAAACTGAAGACCTTGCTTAGAGGTAAGCAGGCCTCACTCTGAGTGACATTATCATCCTCCCTAGTTTTTATCTTGGTTCTAAAGGCTCATTTTACTGCGAAAAGGCAATAGCTTAGAGGTTGGAGAACAGGGAGAGAAACTCAATATATCTTTCATCTCAGACTCTCCTTACCCAAGTACTTATGTTCACTGCCAGCAATAACTCATTGCTCACCTACTTTGGGAAGGCCAAATGTCAGGGTCTATAGAAACTACAGAGATGGGTAAATCCTCAAAGAGATTAAATAATAATTATCCTGATAGTTAACACTAACTGAGCACTTCCTACCCGCCAGACACTTCAAGTGCTTCACATGATTTCTCTCATTTAAGCTTCATGGTAGTCTTGTAAGGTGATAATATATGCATGTTCAGGTGAGGAAAGAAAATCCTGAAGAGGTCAAGAAATGTTCCCAAGGTAGCAAGGTAACAAGTGCTATTGATTTGACTTGAGAGCTCACGTGCTGAACCATTCTGCCTCCCCAATTTTATTAGTTTCCCAGGGCTGCCATTACAGAGTACCACACACTGAGTGGCTTAAAGCAACAGAAATGTATTGTCTCACAACTCTGGAGGCTAGAAGCTAGAAATCAAGGTGTCAGCAGTGCCATACTACCCCTGAAACCTGTAGAGGAATCCTTCCTGGCCTCTTCAGAGCGTCTGGTGGTTTGCTGGCAAGCTTTGGGATTCCTTGGCTTGCAGGCGCACAACTCCCATCTCTAAAACAGCATCTCAACTGGTCTGCCTGCCTTTAATTCGATCCCGTCCAGTCCACTCTGCAATGTGCATTCTGGAGTGTTCTCTCTATTCATGCCACGTTTTGCTTTTCATTCTTTGGGGGTTCCCTGTTGCCTTCAGGACAGAATCTAGACTCCTTATCATGCCCACATTTCCGACATCTAGATCCTGCTGAACTCTCTACTTCATCTATTTGCCTTCTCGCTCTGCTTCCCTCAACACATCACACACACACACACACACACACACACACACACACACACACACACACACACTTTAATTTCTTCTTTGCAAATGCGGTGTTTTCTGCTTGTAATACTCTTTTCTTTCTCTACCCTTTCTAGTTCCTTCTCATCTTTCAAAATGTTGCCTTAAAGTTATGGATTCCCTAACATTCTCTTTATTTACTTGTCTGTCTCAGAGTGCTGTATATTTCTGTATCACCAGTACCTGACACAGTGTCTGGCAAGTATAAATGGCTCAACAAATATTTACTAAATAGATGAAGAAAGTGAATGAATGAATGAAAGGGATGAGAAGGAGAAAAGGTAAAGATGAAGGAAGGGCTTTTTTTTCAGTTGGAGAGGAGAGCTCTCAGTGAGATAGTTAAAAATATTTCATTTAAAGAAAGTGATGCCATTTCCCAAGAGTAGAAACATATTTAGAAATTCTCTGTGGATTTTAGAAAGCAAAATTAGCACAACTACTGGATCAGACACTAGATCACCCTGCCCTACCCCTCCAAAGGGCATTACTCATGTCACTGTTGTGATCATAAAGTTATGGACACTTTTCACCACCGTGCCCACCAGAGACCTGGACGCTCCTATGCACATTACAGATTGAAAGGGGGGTCCACCCCGCTTTTACCTGGCAGCACTGCACCCACCGAGGCTCTGTCTCCCCCGTGGCCACCCAGAGAGTCCACGCAACACTACTTAGAGGTAGCATGGGACCAATTCTAACCAATGAAAGACGGAAGAAAGAGAAAGCCAGGAGAGAGATAAATCGCTTGTCCTTCTTGCCCTTTTCCCCCGGTGCCTGTTCTGAGATGCAGTAGTTTAATACGGCCTCTCTGGAAATGTCTCCCGATAATTCACCCATTTGTGTTTGCTCTCCTTCTTTCTTTATTTCCCCCTCTCTCATATTCCTGGGGTTGCACCAACCAATAAAATGTTCTCATTTAAGTGTTTGCCATAGGTTCTGTTTTGGGAAAACCTAGGCTAAACAAGTAATTTTTAGAATTTTCAAATGCTAAATATATCATGCATTATTAGAAACAGAAACAGATTAAATAAAAAGTATTTGTAGTGAAAACATTCACTTATCTGCATTGGCTTATTGTTGGACACTGGGAGAGTAGTTGTAGGGAACTGTCACTGAAAATAGTCAAGAAGAAATGGAGAACAAAGAGTCAAACAACAAAGAAATAGTCTCCTTGTGGAACATCAACAAGAGATAATCAGAAACACATGGCTATGGTGAGTACAAATATATTCCCCAAAGAGCTAAGTTTCCATTAAAGGAGCATTTACCAAGGAAATTTTCTTCCATTGTGTCTGTTTATAATTTAATGTGCTTCCTATGTTATGGAATATTGAAATGTTAGATTCTAGGAAAATAAATAAATCTATTGTGTGACCTACTTCAGTGAAGATAACTCAAATTGTCTTCAGTTTATATATTAAGTTGAAATAATTTTAAGACACAGCACAAGCAACTAATATTGGGAGAAAACCCAGAAAAAATGACAAAAGTATATCTGCTTAGCAAGGCTGTTTGTAAAGCTCGAATGGAAAAAGGAATTTGGCCAGAGGAGGGAGCGCACTTCCTCACTATGGAAAGTTGGCATATACCATACCATGATCTCAATCTGTGCTGAAAACAGTTTTAGACATTGAACCAGATCCCAGTTACAAAGGTGTAAAGAGCACAGTCGCTTACCTTTAAATATTTGCTACTCCAGAACGCTCTGTTACTTGGCTGGTAAAGCATAAAATGTCCTCTCTTAGAAACAACTACAACCAAAACAACTGGGAAATACTTATTGCTTATTCATGAAAGTATGAAAACTATGATTTGAGAAATACGCTATGAGTATACTTCGGTTTCAGAATGTCTATCCCTGCAGACACTACAGCATTCACTGAAATAGTTTTTCAAACGTCTTCTAGTGGATTCGTTAAGATTTTTTTTCCTTTTTTAGATTTATAAACTCAGACCCAACTTTTCCTGAAGGGGCAATTAAAGTTGAAATGTACTGCTTTTTAAGCATTGTCTTATTTCCTAGTGTTTCTTTAGGTCTGAATATCTGAAGAGGATCATAGTTTTTCCCAGAGAACAGCACATACATGTACACACATTTTTTGCATAAAATGCTTGGGTTTGGTAGACATCTTATACATCCAAATACTTTCTGGAATCCATGAACCTTAGGTCAAGACCAGCTGTTTTAGGTAACTTTAAGTCACCTAAAGATGGATGGATACAAGTAAGGGAAAGCGCTAGTAAAATGAATATTTTGGTTTGCCAATAAAAGTAATAACAAAACCCAAAATTTATAGATGGGAACAATGCATCTTCTATAAAATGCCTAAAAAGCTATATTTTAGGTCTTGAGGAAAATCTAGGTAGCATCTTATCAGTTATCTTTTTAATGAACTTCTTAAGTAGCTGTTCTTGAGAAGGATCTATGTATGTACTCCAAACACATTTCTTTCTTCACTTTAGCTGTCTGAAAGAATATTTAATCTTCAAAAAGGGATTATTATTTGATTCTTTTCTGGAACATATATTACAAGGAGAACTAATTTATACTGGATTTTAACTAACTTCTACATGATACTTTCTGTCTAAAAAAAACTGGCTCTAAACCAAAGGCTGGCCCAAGTTAAGTTGAAAATAGAAGTACATGGCAAATGTTTGGAAATTCAGTTTTCATATCCACTGAGCTTCTGAACTATAATTGTGACTTCAGAATCTTGCTTACGGTTAAAATATTTAAGACTGTGGAAAAAAATCATCATGTGTTAGGCATTTTTTGTGAAGAACATTCTAGAGTGAATGTTTTACATGAGCAACCAATAAGTTTCAGATGGTTTATAAGTGGCAGGAGGTCCAAAGCTGAAATGGAATTTTCTGTGACAGCCTACAAAAGCAGTTAACATATGCCTGAGTTACAGTCAAAAACAGGAGTCACCGTAAAGTCAAGTAGTGAGTAAGAAAGGCCGTAAGTTAATGAATAAAAACCTTTTTGTCCAAAGTTCTTAGCAAAAATTTTAGGTACCTAAAGAGCAAAACCATCTCCAATATTTTTAAAGAAATTATACTTATTAGAAACAAACAAGAAGTGACTTTCAAAGTCATAGTTTACACCCATCATAAATTTGATGTATTGAAAATGTAGATAAGAGTTAAGTTAATGCTGGTATAAATTAACAAAAAATATAAATTCTTCAATTAATTTAATATTTGATTCACACTTGCCGTTGAAGTTTCATCTCGATATGTTTCTAGTGATATTATCTGCTTTTTTGTCCTATTTCTTGACATTGTTGATAAAATAATCACTCAAAAGTCTTCACATTTTCTTTGTTCAAACCTGATATTATCTCGTATTTCAGTAAGTTCTTACAGCTGTGGTTTCACAAATTGTTATCAGAGCTTTGAATTTACTTTTTAGAGCATCTTCCCTGCAGTAGGGACCAGATGGATGTATCATGTCATAATGTGGCCTGCCTAAACATCTTTGAGTGTCATCATACCTATCTTACCTAGCTCAAAAGGTTATGAGTCTGAAGTGAAATACATAAAAGAATTTTTAAAACAAGATGGTGTGGTGTTAGCAATAATGGTAGCAGTAAGTGTTGGTATTCAACAAGAAATTCTGCTCCAAACACTAACCATGATCATAGGACCTACCTAAATCTACTGTAGATATAAGATAGTACTTACAGATTCCTAAATTATCTTGCTACACTATTGCTGTATCATAGAAATCAATGGTTTTGCTATCATGAATATGTGTGTGTGTTTTTGTTTCTTTTCTAGACTGGATTATTTTAAAGGTCTTCATTTCACTAACAGGCATGAACAGAGTGGTATATTAAAATAGAAATTCTGTGTATTTACTTATGTTTTGTGTTTTTCCAACACTTGACAAGTAAGATTAGTAAAGTTAATTAGAATAGTATAAGTATGGAATAATCTGTATTTTTCTAATTCTATAAGCAATAAAATGCCGTGTCAATTCTTTTGAAGAAGCCTATTTTACTATTTTTTAAGTGCTTTGAAAAATAAATATATTGCTTTAGAAATGTGACAAATAGACTTAACCAATTATAAAATGTAATTTCGCAGTAACTTCAAGTCTGGAATGGTCTGACCACTCATACTGACTGCCTTGAGGAAAGAGACACTCAACGTTTACCAAATTTTATGAATATTTGATTTTTGTTCCTGAACTGTAAATCTTCAGATCTCTCAGAATCCCAGTATTTTAGAAAGAATTCACATCATTCCCATCTCCTCCAAATTGTCTATTTCATTTAGCTGAAATGAAGTGAAATTCTGAGAGAGAAAATAATGACCAGGACTCTCTGGAAGTAAATGTAAGAAGTTTAAGCTAACATGTGTTTCACTGTCATAAGGTCACTGCCTGGACTGTGTATACTCTGGATCCTTTTCAGACCTCATGGAAGTTAATTTTAGGCTTACAGAAGGGACAGAGAGAAGCAGACTGCTATCTTTGCAGAGAATGTCAAGGTTAAGCTTATGACCGCCTTACCTTTCTGACTTCCTGTGCCTTATCGGAGAGAAGTAAGCACTGCTTGTCCAGGGAGAATCCTTCCTTGCATCTGCTTGCCTGGGTTTCGGTGGGTGTGTTTGGGGCAGCCTCAGGGACAGCAGCTGTGAGCTTCCTTGCCCCCCGGAATGTCAGGGTCTGGTAGAAGAGACAGATTGCCACCACCAAGCCCACCAAGAAGGGCCGGGGGCAAAATCGCCGACGACAAAGGAACACTGGACGACAGACCATGACCAGTTCAGCTTCGCTTGGCCCCTGTCCACGTTGCCGTAAAAGTCATAGCAGCTATTTTTTGTCAGCATGAAAAACACAAATCTGTCTTCTTTTTCCACAACTTAAATCAAATCAAGATAGCTCCATCCCCACTTAAGAACTTTCCGAAGTATCCTGCCAAAGAATCATCGGTCCCAAAAGTCTGCGGCGGTTAATAAGAGCCCTTCCATGGATGACAGTAAAAAGTGGTTGGCCTCGGTTAAAAAAAGACATCAAAATAATAATAGCTGTAACTAATAACCTGAGCGTACCCCAGGCTGTCAAACTGTTGCTTCCGGTAATGCCTTATTTTTCACAACATCCTTAGGCTCACAGTAAAAGCTTCACAGGAAAAGAGAAACAACACCAAAGTAAATCTGGAGTCTAAAAACAGCACCGGAGAACGCAGTAGGTTTATACCATAGTGCCTGTTGCACGGCTGGAGGCGGGCCAGCTTGCCTTAACAGTTCCTCATTTTTCCTCCGGTTTTAAAGCTGTCCTGCTTTCAGCCTTTCATGTTTCTTAACTGCTTCCCTTCATTCCATTTTAAACTGCCACTTTCCTGTAAGCCTTCCCGGCTTTTAACAGAAAAAGGGAATACAGGGTCTGAAGGGACATGGTTACCATCCGCGGGGTTTGCCTTGTATTTGTTTCATTCCGTTTCGAGTTCAAAGTTCTACGTACTTACTCAGTTTTCATCCTTTAGCCAGAAAAAAAAAAATACAATGATCCCCTAATGGATTGCTGATCAAAACCACTCGGAAGGAAACACCCAGTCGTATGACTCCAATTCATCTCCCACCCACGGACACACTCACGCAGGCACACAGAGCCACACGCGCGCGCCGGCCGCACTCGCTGAGGGGAGCGGGGAGCAGGGCGCAGGGAGCCGGGCGCGGGGCCCGCGGGCAGCGCAGCCACTGTCCGGCGAGGGGGCGGGGCTAAGGCCCAGGCTCTTAGGTCCTCGGGGGCGGCCGGAGCGCGCCGTTAGCCCAGGATCAGAAAGGGTGAGCTTCCCCAGACTGGAAACAACATTTCTCATTTCCCCTGAAATGTGACTGTCCACCCAGAGCTGTACAATTTTAAATACATTATTTGATATTTGACCCCTTCTGTTTTTGTTTTCTAATACAGCATTGGAAAAACAAATAGCCCTTCGTCAGCTGATGTCAAAGGTCGAGGGGGAGACTAAAGCAGGCTCGGTGAGGGAATTGGGAGGATCTTCACTCGAAGGAATTACGGTCACTCTTATGGGGATAAGAGGGTCACGGGTACTGTCTGGACCTCAGAACATGAAAGTCTGTTGTATGCACTGATTCCACTGGAAATGATCTTTTTCTGCTCAGTACCTAACTCATATCACATTATTGCTCCTTTCCTGGACTAGGGCTGAGTCTTTCAAAGGCTAATTGCCTGACACTTCACTCCCGTGATGAGTGGACTATAGCAGACGTTGGTAACTTTCGGTCATCAGAAAGGGGTACGCAGCACGCTTTGTTCAGAAGTCAACTCAATCTAATGCTATACAGACTGCCACAAGGAACCCCTAACAGGGCAAGTCTGCAAACTCCATCCACTTTTGCTGAGTCAGCTCAGGGAATGCCATGGAGAAAGGCAATCTGTCCAGTGCATGTTGCTCACCTCTCCCAGCCTTTGCTTTGCGATCTCTGGACACCCAGGACTGGCTTAGGCTCATAGCAGATATTCTTCCAAGGCTCTTCTAAATAGGTTTTGTGACCTATTTCTGACCCAAACTCGTTCTTGTGGGCTGAGGTTCTCCTGTGAGGCCACACCTCTAAAGTGATCCCATCCCTTAGGCGCGCTGTCAGTCACTTGTATTTTGTGAGACGGAGCGCCCCCTACGGGTGCCTCGCTATTATAGATTCAGAGACAAAAGGTCATCTACCTTCTCACTTGTAAGAAACTACTTTAACACCTTAACAGATTAATTAAAGCTTTAGAGAATAAGTATTCACACTAAAGCTAGATTTATCCCGAACCCTTGCATATATCCCCTCCAGTTTTTTAAAATATTTTTTATTTATAGGTTCAGAATCCTCAATCCCATGACAAGTGAAGTACTGATAGCAGGGGAAAATGAAGTGGCATTTGACTTTTAGAAGCCAAGAGAGTTTTAAGAGGAAATGGTTAAACAGTAGTGTTGGAAGATATAGTTACAATGTAATTTGAGAGATAATAGGAATTGGTGTTCTCTAAACTGGAATTGTCCTTGTGTTGGTGTGATCTGAGGTGAGACGAAGTTCTTTACTAGGTGAAAAGGAATGAACACACATTTCTATTAAGGCAAAAAGTCTGAAGACTGAGAGTCTGAGGAACCTGAGGGGTTATTTTTATGCATTATTAAATTTAAAACATAAACCAGATGCTAAAATCATATTGTCTTTGATCTGGGAGAAGTGAAAGACAACAGCATAGTTAATTTTATAGCTACACTTCAAGTAACAGGAATCAGAAGATGGCAAATTAGTGTTCTAGAAATGATACTGGCAGGTTGAAAAACCCAGTGGGAAGATGGTAAATAAACGACTATCTGCAGAAGTGAGAAAAGGGATAATT
This sequence comes from Neophocaena asiaeorientalis asiaeorientalis, assembly GCF_003031525.2. Taxonomy (NCBI): domain Eukaryota; kingdom Metazoa; phylum Chordata; class Mammalia; order Artiodactyla; family Phocoenidae; genus Neophocaena; species Neophocaena asiaeorientalis. Next base: position 5,042,510 of record NW_020174561.1, read on the forward strand.
AGAGTGGGAAGTTGGAAAGAAGAGGTGGGGAATAAGATACAAATAGACTAAGGCAGTCCATAGACAACATCTGACGTTAGAGTTAGTCCCATCTGGGTTTAGAATCATAGCACTGCCTCTTATCACATGGTCTTAAACAAGTGATTTGTGAAATGAGGATACTAATTCTTCCTTTGAAGTGTTGTTGGCGTGACTAGATGAAATAATGTATACGATAAGCGTTCTGTGCACATGTGTTGGAAAAATGCATGCTGAATGCATGTCTGTTTTCAATCCTGTGGCGGAGCTCAGTCTGGTTTGGTGCCAGACATATGAACAGATAATTATCAAATATCGGGCCTCTTGGGGAAGCCCCCAAAGCAAACATGAGCACTGAGTATTAGTTCTCTTTCCTTTATTCTTTGAGGTGATGGTGGGGGGCCGATGCTGGTTTGGGAGAATGAGAGCAAGAGAGGGATGAGAGGAAGGTGGAGACTACAAGTGGGAGGTATTTACGCCCTAGTTGTAAGGCAAGGTGAAGGAGGAGCATGTGTTAGAGTCTGGAGGTGTCAGATCAGGGAACAGTGAAGACAGAGAGTAAGTTGTTTCAGTGAGAGGAGTAGGAGGGTAACACACAGAATTATATGAAACTGTGGATTCTGGCAGTGTTTCAGACTGAATGTTTTTATGCATATAATTTCATAAAGTACCTCTTTCCCTAAATTTAAGTGGCATCAACCTGGGACAATAGAGTGGCAGGTCTTTTAGAATTCTATAGTTCAAGGTTGGACAAAACACAACAATCTTCCTCTTCAAACCTCTCTAAAACAAAACATGCTCTTCCATCACACTTATGTTCCCTTTCGGTTTTGATATGAAGTGGGGGTGAAAGGAGAGGTTGAATTTAATAATTGTTGTTTGAAAAGGTATTTTTAAAAATTATTTTATTTTTTAAACTAGAGAAATAAAGCTATCTCTAATAGAGAAGATTCCAGTATCCTATCAGGAATTTTGGGAAAGTATTTCTCTCTTTGAGTGTCACTTTCCTCATAAAATAGCAGCTTCAGTGATCACTAGATAATCTCACAGGTCACCTGAGGCTCCGAAGTTACGCTTGTAGGGATGCATTTTTGACATGGATTTCCTCTCTGTTGCAACCTGGTAAGAAGAGGAAGTCTTCAGATTCTGGGCCCACTTGGTTTCCTGCAGGGGAAAGCCTTTTTCTTTCAAGAAAGCTCCTGGGGCTTCCCTGATGGCACAGTGGTTGAGAATCTGCCTGTTAATGCAGGGGACACGGGTTCGAGTCCTGGCCTGGGAGGATCCCACATGCCGCGGAGCAACTAGGCCCGCGAGCCACAAATACTGAGCCTGCGCATCTGGAGCCTGTGCTCCGCAACAAGAGAGGCCGCGATAGCGAGAGGCCCGCGCACCGCGATGAAGAGTGGCCCCCGCTTGCCACAACTAGAGAAAGCCCTCGCACAGAAACGAAGACGCAACACAGCAAAAATAAATTAATTAATTAATAAACTCCTACCCCCAACATCTTCTTAAAAAAAAAAAAAAAGAAGAAAAAACAAGAAAGCTCCTGACCACAGTGATGTAAAATTCAGTTGTAGATACTAGTGGTGATGTCATGAGTTAAGTCCTGGGGTTGCTGTCAGTCACACCTGGGCACTCACCTTCCAGTACCTCTTCCCTAGAGAGTCTGAATGACCTCTTCCCAGCTCCTACCACCTCTCTTCAAATTATGACTACGGAAATTTCCCCATAAGCTCTGAACATACAGGAAACTTTTAAATCACAAATTACATATTGAATCTTTACTATGCAAAAACATCATCCCAGCAATGTGGAAAACTGAAGACATATAACAAATACCATAAATGACTAAAATATGATAAACACAATGATGAACTGGTCAGGATAGGATAACTTCTGTAACAAATAACTTTGAAATCTCAGAGACTTGATACAATAAAATCTCGTTTTGCATTCATATAATTTTCCAGTGTTTATCAGTTTCCATTAAGACATTTAGTAACCAAGGTCCTTCCACCTGGTGACTTTCCATACTCTAGAATCTTGGACACCCACTGAGATCCTCTGAATCCTACTAGCAGATGAGAAATGAGAAAGGCAAGGAGAATTATGTGAGAGGTCTTTTGGGACTAAGCTTCAAATTGGCATATATCCTGCAGTCCGCGTTCTACTGGTCAGAGCCCAATCATATGGACCCACCTAACTGAAATTGAGATGGAAAATGAGGTTTAGCTACATGCCCAAGAGGAAAAGGAAAAGAGGTTGATAAACATAGCATTCCCAACCACAACTAAGATGGAGATAAGTCAAGTGCCATGGAGAAATGTAATTGGGAGTTCACATCTTTTGAGAAGTGATAAGGAAAGCTTCAGGAAAGTGGCAGTTTCTCAACTGGGCCCTGAAAAGTCACAAATATTTCAACTGCTGCAGGTTTTATGTCTTAGTGGGAGACAACTAAGGATAGAACTGGAGAGTTCGGTCCTGATCAAGGATGGCTCTAATTCCTAAGTTAAAGGGTTTATTTAGCCATCTGTAGACAGGAATCCAAAAAGTTTCTTCCCCACATGATTTATTAATGAAGATATTATAAGTCAGACTAGGAAGGCCATTATCTTCATTTATCTGAGAATACTGTTATATTACCACTATCTTTAGTTGTAAACTCACAAGGCAAAAACTCTTTTGTTTTTTGGGTAGAATAAGAACCACTACATGGGTCAAGTTTATGTGGTTACTCTCAATGGTGCAACATATATGCAAGATTGAATAGGAAAGTCTGTGTGCAAGGTCAGATTCTCGCCTCAGGGCCCACACTGTCCTTGTGGAGGAAAATGCTGCACTAGTGTAAGGTACGTGCATATATACCTGATCATGTGTTATCCCACAAAGCCATGCAAACACAGAGCACTAATTTATATCAGGGTTAGCATCATACGTCCTTTCACTTGTCTTTAGAACTTTACACCTCCCACTCATTATAATGAAAAACCAAAAGTTCCGTCTACAGTTAGGCTCATGTCTTGTTCTTGATATGCTGGAGGAGTATGAAGAGAAATCCGAAAACAGTTTTGCAAGTTTTCTGCAATTTCTAATGCAATCAACATTTAAACTTGCTTAATTTCCTTTTAACGCAATTCCATTGCCTCTCTCCTAAACATTATGTGGAGTCACTTTTTGTACAAATCTATGGATTTCAATTTAAGACCACTGAAACTTTATGGGGTTTTAGTTCAATAAAAAAAAAAAAAAGATTTTTCCCTTCCTTTGTAGTGGTTCTAAAACCACTCTAGGCTGCTGAATGGTGAGCTCAGGATTTGCAGAGGTCTGGGAATTGCATTAAAGGGTAGAAGGGACTTCCCTCAGGCACAGCATTTGTTCAGTTTACACATGGAAATAAAATACCACAGTGAAAATCTTCGTTTTTCTATCTTTTTCTTGTTTGATGTTTGCTTGAACAGATACATTCTATAGTCTATAAATTTCTAGATGAACAAAACAGTCCAGATAGACAAAATCCTCCAGACTAAATGCGTATCATTTAAAAACATATATTTATTTATTTATTTGGTTGCACTGGGTCTTAGTTGCAGCAGGTGGGCTCCTAAGTTGCGTCTCCAGGGCTATTTGGTTACAGCTCGCCGGCTCCTCAGTTGCGGCATACAAACTCTTAGTTGCGGCATGCATGTGCGATCTAGTTCCCTGACCAGGGATCGAACCCAGGCCCCCTGCAATGGGAGCACGGAGTCTTAACCACTGCACCACCAAGGAAGTCCCTAAATGCTTACCATTTTAAATTGTCCACTAGACCAGTGTTTCTGAGCATATAAATCTCCTGGAGAGTCCATATGAGAACACTTGGTACTGCCTTTCTGAAATGGGACGTACACTCACCAGCTCTCCATAGTTCTTGACCAGTCACTCTACTTATTTTTCACAACTTTCTCTCTTCATAAGCATTTTGAATCTGCTTGCACCAGTACCCAAAATTACTTTTATCATATTCCATGCTGTATTCTAGTTATCAGCGTACTTATATCTCTTTACAGTATAAACTGCTTTCTGACAGAAACTATTTTACTCATCTCCTTATTCTTGCAGTATCTATCAGTGTCTTCCTGCAAATGATTTAAAAATTCCCATTTGTGGAGGTCTATACATCATAAATTCAAATATTTTTCCATATTATTGCCATTTTTCCCCACAAGAAATATTTCACTTCTTGTTAACATTTAACCCAGTGCGGGTAATTTTGTTCCCCAGAGGGCATTTGGCATTGTCTACAGCCTTTTCTGGTTGTCACAACTTGTGGGCCCAGGAGCGATGCTAATGAAATCTCGTGTGTAGATGCCAGGAATGCTGCTAAACATCCCACAATGCACACGACAGCACCACCACAACAAAGAATCATCTGGCAGAAAATGTCAGTAGGGCTAACGTTGGGAAACTGAAGTTTAACCAAAGGAATAGTTTCTTGCACAATTTTTACATGTGGGTGCCAAAGATGGTCTGTTACTTAACTTACAATAGTGAGTCCCTGAGCAGCTTGTGGCAATGACAGAATTAGTTTCACTGGGATTTTTAACCATTCCTTGAATGCGTAATTATACTGCTCCCCCAAACAAATGCAACTTGGGCATATTATTTCCTTTAAGCCTTCCAAATTTGCTTTTAAGGTTCGCATCCTCTACACAGGTAGAATGGTAAATATTTAATCCAATGAATTATACATTCCCAATGTTTTACTATTTTGAGATGTAAACTTACACCTTGGCATGGAGCCAGAATTCCTAATTTTTTTTATCCATTAATACACAAAACATGAACAAATTCAATTTGTTACATCACAGTAGCAAATTATGTTCTTTACCTTAACTAGAAATTTCATTCCTCTCCTCTGTAGATTGACAATATAATATTCCTTGGAAACCATAATACACTGAAAGAAATTTTCTCAAGATAGCCACATAATTTAGCTTGTTTTCTTTTAAAAAATGTAATCACAGTTCAATCATCCATTTTTATTTTCAGAAAACAAAAAGTATTTTGAAATTTTCCCAGCATTAAATTTTCTCCCTGAAAGACTGATGTGTGTGATGGGAGATGGGAAGGGGTAGGTTTGGTCTTATCACTCCAATGAAGACTGGCATTCATTTAGCCAATCTGAGTGGCTAAGAAGGAAACGTTCTTTGACAGAGTATGGTTCTTTGGTTACATGTATACCACATAAAGTCAAAAGACTACTTCTATATTTAAATCATATGCTAATATATGAGCTTTTTAATGTTTTGTTTTGTTTTGTTTTCAACAGATAAGGGAACTCTCTCAAACATTCATAAGTGGCAACCATTGGAAAAGTGAAGAATCTTTTGGCACACTTGGGAAACCCATGAAAAAAATTATCCTTATGATCAATGCCTCAAACTACTCAAGAAAACAATTATTTGTCATATTGAAGATAAATATATAAATGCTTCAAGGATACAAATAAAAAATTGATAAATTCTAATGGGACATACTGGGGACGTCACATTAAAAGTTTCTACTGGGCTAATTATAATATCAGCAAAATCACTCCAATGAACTGACTCATATTTATGTTCAGGGTTATTTAGAAATATTTCTGCCTGGCCCCTTGTATTCCACTTGACCTCGACAGCTTTTTAAAGTAACTTGGTACCAATTATAATTATTCTTAACGTATTAGCATGGAGGGTCCCTCTACTGGAGTAGATTTAACAGTGCAAAATGAATTAAAATATGACCACTGTTTTTTTCCTACAAGCAATATTAAACTTGTAAATGTTTTAAACTAGTTCATCATTAAGACCAGCAAGTATACACTTTCCTATGAAAAACTACTCTTCTTCACTAACAGGCCAGTAGAAGTGGGGAACGGGAATAAGCAACACACACACCTGTACACATTCCTCACCCTCACCTCTCACATTGGCTTCTGAATTTTCAATGAGCAGCAGAAAAATGAATGATTATAATGTGCTCTTTATAGTCTCCTTTGCCAGGAGTGAAGAAAAGTATATGGCTCTGAAGAATTTATTATTAAATCTCTTTCAAATAAACATTTTACTATGTCTAGGTTTCCAGGAATCTGTTAGCAAATAAAGTCATTTATCTTATTTATTAAGTTAAAATATTGACTTAAAAGATATACATGACTTACTACTTTAAAATGGAAATGGCCAGAAGGGGGTATATCTCTTCCTTATTATCAAACTTAAGTTAAACACAAAACAACTTTCAAGTCATTTCATCTTTTAATCACTTTAAACTTTTTCTCTGCAGCAAAATCAAAACATGAATATTAAGATCCTGGTTCAGAAATTACAATCTGTTTTAATAATTTAGATTTTATCATCTAAATAGCAATTCTGATTTGTAGTTGACTAGCAATTCTGATTTGTAGTTTCAAAAATTGGGAGAAAAGTTTCACCCTAAATTTAGAACTTTTAAGCAACTTCCAAGTTATAGACTAATTAATTTTTGCCATCTCTAGTTTATAATCTCAATAAGAAAAGTGCTATGATTTCACTAAACTGTTATATCATAAAGTATTTAACTGACAACATGTAAATGCTATCACTGCTCCTATTGACAAACAATTCCATGGCCCAGTGTAAAATGCCCACGAATGGACTCTCGCTCAGCTCTCCAGCTCCCTTCCCTGACAGCACATCTTCCTAACCCATGTCCACTCATTCCGGACTACTTTTAAATTCCCAGAATGTTTGCGGCTCTAGAACAATTTCACCTGCCTGGAAAACCTTCCCTGCTTCATCTGTCTTTAGGAATCAGTTCAAATGATACCTCCTATGTTAAACTTCCCAGTGTTCCTAGAATACTTTGTACATCCATCTATTACAGCACTTATCAAAATACAGCAATTACTTGTCAACATGTCCATCCTTTCCCACTTCCCCCACCAACATACACACACACTCTCACACACATACGCCCATATACACACGAATACCTTCATCTGTGTATTTTCAACATCTAAGTGCTTAACGTTTAATTACAAAAGTGAACATTTTTGAGGATATTCTTTTACTCTTAAAACCCATCTGTTGAAAGATTTTTTGTTAAATGTGAGAGTTGAAGGAAAACGCTACAACGTCTACAAAGAGAATCTTACTCCTGGCAGTATATTAAATATTTATTCTTCTAAGACTAAAATAATTAATTAATTAGATCAAGAAGACTATTTCTGAGGTCTAAGGGCAAAGAGCACTAACATTGCACAAAACAAAGATGGTTAAAAATCTAAAATATGTGGAATTTCTTTAAAGGAGAAAAGAGCAAAAAAATGAACTGCCCTTAAAAAGAATGACTGTATGTTTATCAAACACTCAGCTTCATTTAGGCATTTAATTAAGCCATTTATTGCTTCAAATGTGTCACCATGAACATTGTAATATACACTCCACAGCAGTAAGGCCTCAATTTTCACCACCTATAAACTGTGAACGCACATTTGGATTTTTTGTGTCACCAACTGTTACACAAGTTTTGTACAACAAAGATTTTGAATGTGTATATTATAATACCAAAAATGCTCATATACTCCTTGATGTAAATGTCACAAAGAATATTAATAGTTGGCCACATTTTTTTTTTTTTTGATGAGGTAGTTCCATGTTTGGCCCATTGTATAGATCTCAGATATGAACAGGTTCTACCCATTACTAAATAACTGCACAAAATTTTGGTTTACTTCTTTATACACACTTCATAAAATATTCAATGTCTGAGCTTAAAATTTGTCAAAATGTTTTTCTGAGTGATTTAGTTAAGTAGTGGAACTCACACATTGAAAGGGGCTATAGCAGCTGGAAATAGGGATGTTCCTGACTCTGACAAGGAACTTTCTCTTAAAATAAGGCTGTACATAAGGCTTCTTCCCTTTGACCAATTCCTATAAAAAAAATGGGTTTGGAAAAGTCATTATATACAGATTAAACAATACCACTGAGCATCTCCAGGCAACATGCTAATAAGCTAACTGAATACTACATTATATATTATTTTTTAAACGTTTATAAAATCTCCATGAAAATACTGAGTATCACGAAATCATGAGTACCCATAAATGAACCTAACTTAGTTTTATGGGCTGTCCAGTTATAAAATCAGACTGCAGCAGCTCAGAATTATGGAATCTTGAAGCTGGAAAGAGACCTCTGAAATCCCCTATCTAATCCATACCCTTTGGGTAGCATTGCATAGATTTCATAGTTTTCTGTATAAGTTCTAAGAGGCTCATAAGTGGTTTTGATTAAAGCAGAAATCTGATGGGCCCAGTAACTTTCAATATAAAAGAAATACAACATAATAAGTATTTCTAACATTTTAAGGATTTTTCTATCGACCAGACTCGATATTACATTAAATAAAACTTCCACTATGCAAAATTTATAATTTAAATAGCACCTATAGAATAAAACCTTAGGAGTGCTTTATAGACATCCTGAAGCCAGTGTCACCCTGGTTTAATAAGGCCCAGAGTGATTAAAGATGTGAATTAACTGTCATACCAACATGTGGTAGAATCAAAAAGAGAACTGAATTTTAAGCTCCAATCCAAGGGTTCTCTTTACTTACGCTGGCCACACTGCCACAAGTCAAAACAACTACAATCATTATTTTCATCTTATCTGCTGTAGTTAGACTTCTTTCATGTCCCTTAGACTGAAGGAAAAGTCAGGGAGATGTTCTAGAAAAATACATTTGCATTTCAAATTTGTATTAAAAATGTCTTTCCCTTAGTTTCATATCACAAATTCCAAGCATTATTAAAGAAATAACAGATTACGCAGCATTCCGTGTCCTGGGTCTCTGTCCTTTTTAGATTATGAAAATCGGAAGTTAGTTGGAATTAAGAAATTTTCATTATTAAGTGTGAAGTATAAATACAAGTAATTTTTTAAAAACTTTATTTTAACACCTAATACAATTCCAATCTTAAGGATTACTTGCACAAAAAAATAAACACATTTGGTATAAAAATGTATCACTTCAACACCCTTTCCCCTCAGCCCCTCCCCCCCCCACCCTCGTGAACTGCACTCTATCTGGATGCAGAGACATATAAAGACTAATGGCACAGATTAGTTTTTACCTACAGGCATTTCTGTTTATGTACCCAGGTACTCTAGAGGACACCAGCCCACTTCATCACATGAACCATTTCCTTCAGCCCGCTGAATTTAGTTTCACAAAGAAACAAAGCTTATTATAAAGGCATTTAAAAAACCATTATCTTAAATTCTTTTTAGAAGCACTGACTTTTTTTTTTGTTTTGCAACCACTTATATACAGTGTTACGTAACAGCTCTGGAGTACAGTCCATGCAGCAGAACATACCTGTTGAATATAAAATCCTTTTCTTAAAATCTTCATCGTTGGAATTCCTTGAAGTCTAAATTAAAGAATGCCCATTACTTGGAGAAAATGGTTGAGGAGTACAAACGTCTGCATATGTTGGCCACTGAAATAATCCAAGGCTGACTGGAATAATATTCAGAGCACACCAGGAGTGCATAAATAATTTACTTACATTATTAAAATACAACCCATAAAATTCAAGTTCAAGATCTTATAGGATTGTCTATGTAATCCTTTAAGTGGTTGCCTGGAAATGCATTGTCTCTTCTCTCTCTTTTTTTCCTTTTTTTAAAGTCCTATATAAAATGTTGGAGTTTTTTTCTTTCTCAAATGAAATGACCACCCTTATTTGTGCCGACTGCCTCTTCTTTTCATGGCAGCAGTGCACTGTGGACAGTACCATTTTCCTTTTGGTGCTTCTGTCAATCCAACACATCCATAATGGAACCATTCTATGGGGCACTAGAAAGCAAAAATGCAAAGAAATAGTTTTTAGTAAAAGATTAGGAAGTATGTTAAAATATGCCCAGCAGACTAAATATTAATAATTAGAGCCATGGAAACAGAACTTTGACATCTAGGAGCTGATTTGTTGTTCATTTAGTCCAACTGGTAAGTTTCAGAGATGAGGAAATGGAGACACAGAAAATTGTGCGTCTTTGTTAACTCTGAGGTTCATGTAATCTACTCCCATAATCTTAAATAATGAACACAAATTCACTAATTTCCATTAAGCTGGAGAGTACTTTGATACCAACTCACAAGAAGAAGTGAGATGGGTCTCTCACATCGGCGGTAAATGTATTTTAAAGATTTTATTTAATATTCAGCCTTATTCATTTCCTCATAAAGTAGAACAAGCTACTTGTAATTAAGACATAAAGGATTGCCCTGGGTTTTCTGGTGTATCTGCTCCTAGATATGCAGAGAAAAGGAGTTCCACAGTGCAATATACTAAGTGGTCCTACACGTTCACAGAAAATCTTAGCACTTAGAAGAGCACAACTGGGAATGAGAGGGCTCAGAGAGAGTATGACGAGGTAGTCACAGAACTCTCATCCCTCATTTGCACTAAGCGCCCCAGGAGACAGTTTACAATGGTCTTCTTGAAATGGTTTTGCAATAATCACAAACAGCCCGCAGTGGTTCTGCACAGGGAGTGGAAGGAAAGTCTTTCTCTATGTGAATGTGTTGTTGGGAACCTGGCAGGTCAGGAAAGCACACATTTTCATGAGCCAACCCTGATCAATTTTCAAATTGTTTTAAAAATTTTTAACTCTTATTATTAACCTTAGCATCTTGACATTACTGATTAGTCCTCTTTAGAATTCAGGGCTCAGTTACCCCTCTGGAGGAAAACATGGACAAGAGGAGGCTGAGCTGTGTGACAGTTAAGAAGGGAGTGGAAATTACTAGACAAAAATATTCTCAGCATTCAAAACATATCTAACCCAAATTAAGCTTCAAAGAAAATAAACAGGAATTCTTTTCTTTCAAACCTTCTTTATTTTTTAATATCAGAAGTGGCTCTTATCAGCTGACACTTGCCGAGTACCTTAGGAAATACTACACTAATAGGAGGAAAATAACCCCCGTTAGAGCCTTCACCTTAGCACCATGCTTCCTGAAAGAATGTACTGTTCTAAAGTTCCAAGTCTTCACTGTGATAAGTGAACTGAATTCTAGCAAACACAGCACTCTTTGGCAAAAGGGGAGGAGGGTGTTTCTAATTTTCATACGACGTAGCACCTTTTGAGAAGTATAATCTGCACATAAAACTGTAAAATTAGCTTTAAAAAAGTTAAAGTAGGGAACACATTAAGGCATACTAGCCTATTTGGGGGAGGAATACTCTAGCATTATTATAATTAACATAACTTCAAACCTGTTTTCTTATACTGAGAGACACAGTAAACAAAAAAGTATACATTCTAGCAATAATAATCTGTGATTTTTTCATTCCTAAATAGAAAAATTTAATACTTACATCTTGGTTATCGCAGCCCACCATCTCACCATAGGATACCTAGTTAAAAGAAAATTAAATATTTTTGTTATGACTATATAACAAGCACCTAAACCCAAATTAATTGTCTATGATACTGTTAAGAAAATAGAGGGAAATACACTGAATATACAACTGCATTAAGAAACAGGGCATATAATTTTACACAGTTTACAGTTTTTTTTTCTGGAAGGTTTCTTTGGGACTGGGATGTAGGGGGAGATACACAGAAATTATGTAATCTTTGAAAATCTGCAAGAATTTGTTCTGCAGACTACCTCGACAAAGGAGCCAACTTTTTGGGTGGTTCCTTTTATAAAGATTTTAAGTTTCTTTCTTGATTATTTACATACTTAAGTTTTTTTTACTTTTCCTTGGGTCAGGTTAGGTCATTTATATTTTTGCAGTCAATAGCCCATTTCATTGAAACTTCTAAACTTATTATCTATTTATTATATGTCCTTTCTCATTTTTCTTTTTGCTGTTCTTCACTAGCACTTTACAGCACGACTTCCTAATTCCTGAATTCATTTAAGTTCTCAATGAACTGAATACATTCTCAGATAGAGTTTATTTTACTAGATGGCATACTTCCTGATTCTTTGCATGAGTGAAAATATCTGTTTGTGGTTCTATGCACACGATCAACAACTTCTCTGGGTAACAATTTGCGGGGGGATCAACAACTTCTCTGGGTAACAATTTGCGAGTGGGGTAGGGGCCGGGGGGAAGGCACTTAGATCTCTCCCTCAAAGCTCTACAGACATATTTCATCAACTTCTAGTTTTTAGTGTTATAGAGGGGAAATCTAGGGTGAATCTGATTTTGTTCTTTTGTAGGTAATCTACCTCTACTGCCAGGATATTTATAGGATATTCTTAATCATTAACGTTAAAAAATGTTTATCAGGTGACAGCAGAACTAGCAAACTCTTAAATGGCATATTCTTAAAAATTAGACTGGCAACTCACACTGTTAAACACAATATACTGCAGACAGATTAAAGATTTAAATGTGAAGAAATTAAAGCATATCAACAGACGAAAACATTTAAAAATCAAGACACATTTATAAGGGGTAAAGGGGAAGAGGCCTTCCTAAGGATGTAATCCATGGTTGAATTCATAAAGAAAAAGACTGACAGTCATTACTACATAAAATTGGAATTTTAGAATTAAAAAACTAAACCAAGCAAAATATTTATATGTGACGACAAAAATGATAGAAAAAATCAGCCAACACATAAAAGAAGAAATCAAAATGGCCAAAAAAATCCAATCTTACTACTAAGGTAAATTGAAACAACTGTGTGATTCAAAACTATCAAAATTGGTACATGGTTTTTAAGAGAGAATAAAATGCAGTGCTGGACAGGGTTTAGGAAACAGGCATATTCATCAATTAATTTTGGTAATAAATTTTAGAAGATAATTTGGTAGTTGGTATCAAATATTTATAACTTAATTTTAATTCTAAAGAATTGTCCTAGAAATTAGATGTATGAAATAGATTACATAAAAAATGCCTACCATAATGTTATTTGTAATTTTTAAAAAATAAAACCACTAAAATAATTTATAGCTAAATATTGACTAAATAAGTTACAGTACAGAGTATAACAGATAACTATGAGGAGAAAAAAATGACAAGAAAATTCATGTTCAGTACACATGATTTAGTGAAAAAAGCCAGTTACATAAAAGGACATACCATGATTCCAACTGTCAAATTCAAATACACATACACCTATGTGTGTATCTGTGTACATATGTATTATGAACTGAATGCTTGTGTCCCTTCCCAAAATTCGTGTGTTAAAGTCTTAACCCCCAATGTGACTGCCTGTGAGGAGAGGATAAAGGTTAAATGAGGCCGTAAGGGTGGAGTCCTAATTCAATCAAGTTGGTGTCCTTATAATGAAAGGAAGAGATACCAAAGCTCTCTTTCTTCACCATGTGAGGACTCAACAAGAAGGGGGCCGTCTGCAAGCCAGGAAGAGAGCCCTCACCAGGAACACAATTGGCCAGCACCTTAATTTTGGACTAGCCAGCCTCCAAAACTGTGAGAAAACAAATTTCTGTTGTTTAAGCCACCCAGTCTGTTGTATTTTATTATGGCAGCCTGAGCAGGCTAAGACAACATCCATGTGGGGTACATAGTAGTAGTACATTGAAATGTTTAATTATAGGTTATATCTGAGGGCCAAGATTATGGATGACTTATATGTTTCTTTATACTCTTTGTATTTACAGCAAACATGTCATTTTTATAAGTAGTAGGAGAAAAATATATTAAAGAAGCAAAGGTATTTTTAACTGGAGTAAAAAGAACTCTATAAAAATGGAGTAGCTCTTTTTCCTAATTTATTCAGATTATGCTTTTATAGACCTATGTCAGATTTTTACCTGATTACAAATGCAGTATCGTGGTTCATTTGGGTCATAAGTCCAATCAACCTGACTGTTCGAATCAGATTCTGGTACAACTGTTGTCTGTTGAGAGATTTCTTGTACAACAGTTGATGACGAAGAACATGATGATAAGGAAGAAGAGGAGGAGGAAGATGATGACTGCTGGCTTGAAGACTTGTTGTTGTTTCTGAAAAAACAGTATCAGTTTTATTTGCTCAGCATCCATAAGAAGTTACCTGAAAATAACTTCTAAGTAAGTGGCATGATATGAAATAACATTAAATGTATAAATTAATATTTAACACTCAAATAATCTGATAAACAGATTTAAAAGCACAATTGTTTAGAGCAATAAAACATTTTTCTTAACAGTTTATTTTTATCTGAGATTTTTGTTTTCTGGAGAACAATGTATTTAAAGGAAATTCTTTCAAAATATTTCAAAGTTTTTAGAATAAATTTTTAATCAGTTACTACTTACCATTGATTTAAATTGTAGGTAATACTTTTAAGAATTAGTATTAGTTATGGCTACCTTACAGACATTCTTTGTATTTTTAAGCAAACTGAATACTCTTCATCAAAATCTAAAATACAAATACACAGAAGCATTTGATGAAAATAATCATGACCATCAACTGACATGTGAATACTTACCTGTGTAGGACAGGAAAAAAAAGTGTTAAAATTCACAAGAAATTTACCATTATCCGTATGCTAATAAATTTTAAAAATGCAAAAATTTATCATTGGCAGTTATAAAAAGTTTGGGTCATTAATGAATTTTTAAGATATTTAGCACTTTTGTGGTAATTCTACATTGATCATTCTTTTAGAGATTTAGTCACAGAAAGTACAGGAACCCAGAAAATACAACATTTACTTGCAGAAAATACATTTAAAGAATAAATTATGATAAAATTATGATACAATTCTTTTGACCGAGCATTTGAACTTTCACTATGTATGAACACCTAACATATGCAGGTACTTTGGAAAGATGGTGCCAAATGCTGTTTGGTTTTTATATAATCATCTTAAGAGTCTCATCTACAAAATCTAGGGATATTTTCATAATTTCAATTTTGGGGATGTAATACCAAGAATTAAGACAACTTGCTCTTAATCAAAATGAAGAATCTTATTTAAAAAAATTTCCAGGAAACACATGACAAAATAAGGTGTTATAAGCAGAAAAAGTTTCATAAGATGGTTTATCTTAATGAACAAAAGAAAATAAAAAGAAGTCATTTATTAATAAACCCAATTTAAGACTCTAGAAAAATTATGGTCTCTTAGCACTTTTTAAAGACTTCATCCCTTTCAAAGTAAGTCAGTGTGAAGGAAATGTCATGTCTCCCCACCTCCCCAAAGTTCACCCTGACCCATCATATCATGCTGCCTTTGTTTAATATATGGAAGCCCAGCTGGATGCCAGGTAGTCTGCATACTTAGTAAAGGTACGGGCTACTGTAGCAATAAAACTTACTTGCTCTTTCTCCCGCTCCGTGAATCTGCTGTGGACGAGCTGGCGTTCTGTGTCAACGTAGTCATGAGCGCTGAAGATGATGAATAGCCAGCTGCTTCCCTGGGCATGGAAAACTCTTTTCCCAGCTGAAAGTCATTATTCTTAAACGCTTCATAACTGGCTTTTAAACTTGATGTTCTTCGTCCCTCTTTCATCTTAGAAAGACATTCATTGGTAGTATTAATAAATGTAAGTATGTATATTTTCTTTTTCAAGTCTTACTAGTTACAGCATTATTTTGGCTTATCCAATATTATTTTGTTTAAACCATTATTTTCATCATTGTAATTTAAGCTATTTTATGTAAAGATTTAAGATCAGTTTTTACCTAGTTATGAAGTAACTACAGGATGGGTATCTTAATTTGGAATACAGATAACCAGTACAGAAGTGAACAAACTCAAGGCAACCTACGTTCTGAGGCTATAGAGAAAGCCCTGGAACCGGTAGAAAGAATAAAGTATAGTCCTAGCAGGTGCTGTGGCTTACAGTCAAGAATATGGGCGTCATGAGCAATTACTATGAGAAGGGGTCTGCATGAGGTTGTATGAATCTATTTTTTACTTTTCATTATCAATCAGGGAATTTCTGCATATTCATTTCATTAGATAAAATGTCAGATATCATAAAACTATGATTTAAAAATGAAATTTTACAATGCAAGAAAACTCTTTTTGTTCCTATCTAGTTGTTTCTATTTGAGTTTGCCAAGGATCCAGACAAAATTTAACATTGTTTCCAAACCTTTTTCCTTTTTACCTGAGCTGTAGCTTGAACTGCTTGAGCTGCTGCCATGGTAATTGCCCCTGCACCAGTTCCTGAAGACAAGGAGCCAATATTATAGGATGCCAGAGGCTGGGAGGAATTCACATTGTAAGCATTGTTAGAAGAAGCTGTAGAATTATTATTCCGACAACCTGTATAGAATTAAAGAAGCAATAAAAATGGTTAGAGAGAACATAAAGTTAGTGAGCTTAAAATATATTAGTTCTCAGCAAAGATATAATCACTAAATTAAAAATTTTCATGTCACATTTTTACTTCTTTCTTCCTATCGTACACTTTAACCAGGTAAAGAATCTGTATAATTAATCTTAATTGCTGTCATTTCCCTTTAGTTTAATGCAAAGAAAAAAAGAAAACAATCATATTGAAGATAATAAACTTACCTAGCGTATTTTCCTTAGAGGCATCTGATGTTAGGGTAGATAAAAGAGCTTCAGATTTAAACTTCTTTTCAGGTATATGATCTGTTGTCGTATGGTGAGAAGTTGGATTATATTTCCTCTCTGAATATAAATAAAAAATTCAATTTTTTAAAATTTTAGAGAACTATAGACAAGGCATAATATTGTACTTCCATCTGGTTATAAACTGATACAGTTATGATCTGAGTTACTCATGGAATACAGAACATTATGTTTTCTGAGAAGACAGGACAAACAGAACTCTCTGTGTCACCTGTTTTAGTAAGAGCAGACTGCTTGGACGTTTAAAAAACTTTAATAGGAAAGTAGTGAAGACAACCCATGATACACCATGGTTTCACATATAACATGAGGAGAATTCTGTTTTCAAAACATTAACTACAATTTAAAATAATTTTCAATCTTTCTTTCATATCAAATTGCTCTGTCAAAAAAAGGCACCGATACGGTCATCTAGCCAGCTAGCATCTGACTAACCATTCATTTACTCACTAACTCACTAACCATTTGAGACTTTATTATAAGCCAACAGTAAGCTAAAAAATTGAAAAGCAAGGATAAAAAAGACAAAGAGCCCACAATCAAGTAGTTTACTGTTTGGCTTAGTTCTAACACTCCCTGGAGAGAATCAGTTATCTGTATGTAGTCAGTATACACTGCTACTAGTACCACACGTTCTTCCGCAATGAATTTCAGGGAAAACAGACTACCTGTTCCCAAATCAAATATGCTCTTCCCAAATTAAGAAGATAAATCTGCCAGTAATTGCAATGAAAAAAATACATCTCACAAAATAAAAGGGGAGGATATTCGTTTCTCAATTGGTTGTGTAAAGCTAGTGAAAGAGAATACATAGATAATATAATGAATTTTTAATTGTCTTTAAAATTTTAGCTGTCCTAAATCAAACTTACTTTCCACTGGAGTATGTGAGTGAGCATGGTGATTGTTCACTGGCTGTGAAGGAGTATCTAATTCCAGAGACCCTAAAAAAAAAAAAAAGAGAGGCATAGAGATATACCACATGAGATATCGCCACAGAACCTTACACATCAATCAAATACAGGCATTCTGTACCCTTAACCAGCAAAGAACTGGCAAGCTCTGATGCCTATGCCTGTATCATTTTAGCCAAACACATTAGAGGGTCACCACTGCCAATTTTACCCTGAGCCAATCTGATCCTCTTTCTAAACAATAAGTAACCTATTTTTCAATATTCACCTTAAGTACAAAATGGGTCAAAGCATGCTAATGTCTGAGTTAGGGAATTCACGACATTTGGTACAACATAAGTGGATGAATGGGTATTATAACTCCATTACTGATCTGAAAAACTCAACCTAGAGTTACTGAGCTGAAGACCTTTTAATGGGAGAGTCTAAAGTATTAGGCAATGGGAAATTACTATATGAAAGAAAATCCTTTGATCATTAAAATGACATGCGATAGTAAAGACTTCCTAAAAGAAGTTAGGGATTTTGTTTGTGAAAAGTGATGCATAGAATCTCTACCGCCAAGCTTTAAAATACTTTTAAAGAAATTTCCTGGGTTTATCTTGATCCCTTGAGATGAAATTATGGCAGGGCACAGGGTGGAGCAATTTTTATAACTTGATCTAATTTACTTTCATATGTCTGAGTCCTTACAGAGGATGCTTCATTAACCTTCCTGCAGTACTGAATAGGCATGGTTTATTGCTACTCACAGCTACTATCAGCATTTCAAAAAAAAAAAAAAATTTATTTTGCCTCAAAATACTTATTATCTTCAAATAGGGTCCCCCTGGAATAAAAGTATCACAAATAAATAAGATGATCATCTAAAATGATGGATCTATTTCTGAATACAAACATGCAACTATGGGTACCAAGATGGATTCATGTGTGGTTGCTGCCCTAGTTGACATCTATTGAGTATATAAACAGAGGTATATGTAACCTAACACTCTAAAGAAACCTTTCATCTGTGTGTAGAAATAGGTACATGTTGCTGTACCTATTTCTTGCTGTTGAAATGCACCAAGAAAAGAGATGCTTGAATCCTTTAATTAAATTCTACTAGAAATCAGCCATAATACTGATTGATTCAACTAACATTTAGTGAGTACCTACTCTGGCCTTAGCACAGCACTATCTGATTTTATGGACGTTATCTATTTAGGCTGGAAGAGCTAAATTAGTTAAAGAAACAGAGCTCATGTCTCCATTTTGGGGAAGTCTCCTGAGTTAAACCCTAGAAGTGATAAGAGTAAATTATAGCAGGAGATCAAGTCGAGTCTTGCAGAGAAATATTAAAATGGTTTCTTGCTGATAAGAGAAAGTTCAGGAAAGACTTCTTGAGAAAAAGAGGAAGTGTTGAAGAACTCATTAAAATCTTTCTTAGTAACACAGCTGAGGGAAAGCTTTAAGGCAGTCCTTAAGAAGAAAAAATAACAACCTTCCTCAACACTTAAGTGCATAAACTGGCAGGGCAAAGTCAAAACACGTAATGCCAGATGGCTGACTTGTTTCTAGATGGTTGTATTCCTTTAAATCTTTGTTCCTACCACTCATCTTACTAGCATATATCCATGTTAAAAAATGGAATGACTTAATACGTTATTTTCATACAGAGTGAGTGGATGATACATTATCTCTCCAAGTATCCGTGACCCAAACAGTCCAACTGCTGGGGACCAAGCTATCCCACCCAGGTGCCACCGTCCACCAAGGAGCAGCATCTGAGAAGCCTCTGCGGGACGTGTGTCTCCTCAGTGATGTGCACATGTACTGTCCAACATTGATGCAAAACTGTAAAGTTTACTTACGCCTCTCTAATATTTCTGTAATTCCAGCATTATCAGCTTCCAGCTCCATTTTAAACTTAGCCAGTTCCTGATCCAGCTTTCTCAAGTGTCGATCTACCTGTTTCAAAGAAGATCAAAGATAACCACCACAATTTGGGACACTATTAAAGTGTCAGTTTAATGAGGAAACCTAAATCTTTATTTCTTTTAGTGCATCTGCTTTGTATCCTTGAGCAAGTCAATCAACCTACACTGCAGGTTTTTAATCTATAACATGAGGGTGCTAGGCTAAGTATCTCCAAAGTTTCCTTGAATAAATTTTAAGTTTTAAGAAACCAGAATCACAATTTGTTAGAAAATGTTTGGAAGAAGTAGGATATGAAAAGTAAAGCAAAGATGGGCGGTGGGTGGTACAGGAGGGTTGGTAACAGTTCTTAGTATGCCCTGCAATTACTTTTAGCCTAATCTCCTACTTATAACAAGGCCATCCACACTGCCAGACCATAATAACTGTCACAGTAAGGAATGAAAGATCCTCAGTCTACAAACAAAGAGGCTCCTATGTTCTATACATACATTTCTCTAAGGCAGGAAAGTGGACCATTATACTTGTAAACATTTATGTAAAGAGTTGAAACAAAAGGGTTTTTAGCCAGAAAATGCCATTCCACAAAGAGCTTGGTCAAAAGGGTTTTATTGTGGGCTTCCCTGGTGGCGCAGTGGTTGGGAGTCCGCCTGCCAATGCAGGCGACGCGGGTTCGTGCCCCGGTCTGGGAGGATTCCATGTGCTGCGGCTAGGCCTGTGAGCCATGGCCGCTGGGCCCGTGCGTCCGGAGCCTGCGCTCCGTGGCGGGAGAGGCCACGGCAGTAAGAGGCCCGCGTACCTCAAAAAAAAAAAAAAAAAAAGGGTTTTACTGTTGCCCTTGGTTAAGGTGGCAAAATTGTATTTTCTCATTCACCTAGAGATCTTTGGACTGATTTCAGAAAATTTTATGACACCTCAAACTAGCAACAAGTCAATGTATTTTTAAAGCTTAATATTACATTTTTTCAATACTTATTCAAATTTACTACTTTGAAGTGAAACCAAAAAACACCAAGTCTTGAAAAATATTCATGTCACATTATTGTCAACATCTTTTTTTTTCAAACTCTAGTTTCCCTCTTAATCACTGTTATATTTAAGAGTAACTTTCTCACAAATGTCAAAATGCTGTGATACACCAGAGGGCAAAATATTTAAATAAGACTTTCGATTAAATAATGTGTATCTAAATGAGGGAGTGGGGAAGAAGAGTAGCAAAAGACAATTTGCGGGTGTTAGATGCCACAAATGTGTTTGGTGCATTGGAAGGTTTATGTTTTCTAGTCCTTGCTCTAATCTTTTGAGATAGGTTATTACTGTCTCGACTTCATAAGTGAAGAAACTAAAGCTCACAAGGGTTGAGCAACATGCCCAAATTCAATAACTAGTGCCTTATAAAAATGAGACTTAACTCTGATCTATCTGTAATAGATTGTGCTTCACTGTTTATACCTAACATTGCCCTCTGGACTTCCGCATGCAGAAGCCAATTTTTTAACTCAAAGTAATAGCATTCAAATTGAAAAAAAATAAGAATATTGTCTTATTATTTGTATTTTGTATATTAACAGTAATCATTGGGATGCTGGTTTATGATTTTTCAATAATTCAAGGCCCAATTTTCCTCCCATCTTCACACATAATTTTTCAGAGCTTGGTAGAAGTTGTAATTACAATATTTAAAATTCTATAGGGTCACGTATTATAGACACATGCTACTATTCAAAGAACCTGCAGGTAACTGAGCATCCTTTTTAATGGAAACTCCCTTCCAATAATAAAGTGTGAACACAGACCTGTTATTCAAGAATATCTCTTACATTGTCAAAATTTAATCTCAAGGGAAATCAGAAAAAATACTCAAATCTAAATTCCAAGTCTACTTAATGCAATGAAAATACTCCACCACCTTTCTTACCTACAACTATACTACTAATAAATATTGAGTTCCTATCGTGTGCTTGGCACTGGGTAAACGGAGAATACCTGAAGAATGAGAGAATCCCTGCCTTCATAGGAATTAAAATTTAGCTGACAAATCAAGATTTATGTAAGATTTTTAACACAGTAAAGGTATAAACAAACAAATAAATAAAAATCTCCTAGATGTAACAAATAAAAAATAGCGAGAAAGGGTCAGAAGTCGCACATAAAGAAAAAATATAATATTGGGCTATTGTAGACAAAGGAATTATGAACGAGTTAGATAGTGAAGAATGGATTGTTTTCAAACAGGTGGAAAGAAGGAGTGATAATTAAAGAACTAAAGAGTGTATAGAGACAAGAAGACAAACAGAATTCTTAGAGAAAAACAAAGTCTGGTGTGGCCTGTCATAGGGGCAGACAGTATAGACAGGAAGTGTTAGAATCTCAGTTGTGGGCAGGGGGGGATCGAGGTGAGATGAAGAAACCATACATACCTCCCTAACTCATTCCACCCCTGAATTTAAGAATTGCTTAATAATCTTTTAAGATAGCACTAATAATGTTTATTATACCTGAAAACATGGAAATAATGATGGAATTCCCAATATCAGATAGTTCAGAAAAAGCAGTGGAACCCAAAGAGTTAATAACTCGAAAAACGGAATTCACAATTAAAATAAACAGATACAGAAAAGCCTTAACCACATTGTGGTGGGGAGTTTTGTAAGGGAGCTTTCAATCATTCCCACTGGTAGGTAAAAAAGATTATGAACTGATTAATATTATAAGCAATTATCAAACAATGAGAATTCTTTTTACTCGATTCACCACTGCTGTACTAAATCAAATTAGGAGTTGGAAAGAAGTTGACCACAAGATTTAACTTAAGCTATAAAGCACCAGGATACTTAAACAGTATTAAACAGCAATAGTAAGAGCTGCACTGAACGTATCTGAAACCTGTTAAGTGCATTCCCTCTACCTACATGATTCTGAATGGATAAAGCACCTATCCTAGCTGAGCTCCATAATGGCCCCCCAGATATCAGGTGAAGCAAGAACCCAAGTTACCGTACCGCTCTACAAACACCTGACCCTGTAAGACTGATTTATAGTGGTAAAGAGGGTACTGATCCAATCGAGAGATTTTTCATTAACCACAGATTTCTAACACAAGGCTGACCACAGAGTCTAATTATTGATCTGCTCCCCACTTAATGTCAATAAATGCTAGCCACAAAAGGTCCTTATTCTACAACCCTAAATCATATCCTACAACCCCAAATCATAACTTCTTTAAATTAGTGTCCTTTTTCTGACCTTTACAGAGACAAAGGAAATTCTGTCAACATTATTTGTTAATATATTCATGATCATAAAATATTTAAGTCACCCTTGGCCCCTCTGCATGAAACAAACAAAAAATCCTGACCCTTTAATTATTTTTGCACAGAGCTATAATCCTTTATTCTTTCTCTTTTGTCTCTCCCAGTTTTCCAATATTCAAATTTTAAAATGCATCACTTGATGGACTCAAACTGAACTGAATAAAGCTTTTTAAAAGTTTTTCCATGATTTTATGGCTTCCAACACTGTCAAATTCTAAAAGTTAGATGTCAAGTTTGCCCTTTCACAATGAGCACTCAGTCTACAAGGTTCTAAGTGGAAATCCATGGCAATAAGAGAGAAATTTCTATCCATGAAAAGATCTAGTAATAGGGAATCAGGAGGGTAAACTGGGGAATAAAAAGGAAACATGATGGCAAATCATTTCTCTGATGGTAAGTCATGAAAATGATTCTTCACATCCTGAATTAAATTTAAACTAGATGAAAATTTGATCCATCTTTAGGGTGAATCAAATACTTAAGGTCTTAGCACATAAACTACATCTAATCATTCTCCTAAAAGACAATAAGGATAGGAGACAAATCAAAAGGTCAAGCTCACATAATATATTTCCTTAATTAGAGTATCGGATGAGGAATTCTCAAATTTATAGGTAAAATGTGGGCCTGAAATATAATCATCTCAGGAATAAACCAGGATATAAAAAAGAAGCAAGTTCAAGGGTATTTAGCGCTGTAAGAGGCTGCTAAAACCATTCAAGCATTAACCAAGAGCTCAAGCTTTATCAGCGTATATATAAATCACCTTCACTAGGTATTGTAATCTAATGTGGACTTATGACAGTGACATCTGACTGAGGAACACCAAAAAGTGTTTAAAGCCTACGAACATCAGGATTCTGGAAAGAAATTATTTTAATAAGATAGATCTTTTTTTTGTCTGTTAGTCAAATTTCACTAAACCCTCTTAAATAAAGCGTCGGTTCGTTCCAATGAACCCCTAGGTCCACAAATTTCTTCATTTGTGGATATTTATGCAGTCTGATTTTTTTCCTTAATACATGAGGTAGTCAGTACAGTGCTGGTCACGGGAATAAAAAGCTTACTGTTGATTTTAAAAGTAAATAAAATATTTTAATGAAAAATAATACAATTAAATACTGTGCTATAGAAAACATTGAGGGGCAAAATCAAACACAATTATATACTCAATTGCTGTATCTCAAAACCTGTAACAATAATACCTGCTTACTTGACATTTCCATAATAATTAATGTTTAAGCAAAGCCATACATACAATGTCCTCTAAGGTGTGTCCCACTCCTCTGTTTAAAATCTTTCACTGGCCTCCCCCTGCTCTTAGACTAAAAACACTGCTTCATCGGCTTTTAGGCCTGCGCGTGCCGGCCTCTGCCTGCCCCGCTCACACCCTCTTCTTTCCCACAACACACCAAGCACACTGGCCTCTTTCCTTGTGCAACCTGTCAGTCTACCCAAGGAGACTGAGACACTGCACCTCAGACACTGCATTTGGTCCATCACCTGCCTGAAATGTTCTTCCTTAAGCCTGTCACATGGCTGTGGCTCTTTCTCGCTTTCCAACTACTGCCTCAGGTGTCACCTCCTTAGACTACACTCATCCTGACTAGTAGACTCTTAAAGCCTCCCCCAGTGACTCACTCTTTCCCCCTCTTTCCACAATGTTTATTTCCTTCACAGCACTTACCAAAATCTCCAATAATCTAGTTTGCCTATATTCATTGCCTGTCTGTATCATTACTGCCCATCCAGCACCAGTGACCACGCACAGTTGGAGATCTATAAATATTTGCTGTATGAGTGAAAGTTATACTCTCCCACTAGGTAGGACTGTATAAATACAAGTACCATTGTTTACTGGGTAAAGGATCTATAAATAAAAATTCCTGTATTTTTACGCTTACACTATATCCTATCTATTCACCTCTGAAGCACAGGGCCTTCTAAGCTCTCACCTGTTAAATGTTATAGGAATTTAATGAGGGTACATAATTGATTTTAACATTTTAACAATTATTTATTCATGAGAAGTAATGCTAGTGAAAGAAGTAAAACAAGAAGACTTAAGTCTTAATACAATGAGTTCCAGGGCCTAGGAATTCTCAGATAAGAACAGACTCAGAGGAGAAGTTTGAGCTTGAAGAATAATTATTGCATAATTGCTAAAACTAAGCGTACACATGGAAAAGTAATGGAGAAATGTTTCTCAGCTTGGGTGGTGAGTGTGGCGCGGAGGGGGTAAAACTGGCATCACAACAATGCTTTACCGTGTGGCATTTGGTCTCATCAGCCTCTGGAGTTGGGGCTGAAGATGAGAAGAAAACTACCTTTACATGGGAACCACTGAACAGAGTAAGAAACAATGCAGGTCAAAGACAGAACCCTTCAGAACAGCAACCGCTCTGAGTGATATCCAAGGAGACTGAGAAAGGCCACAAAGGTGGGAAGATAATAAATTAACATAAAGTCTCAAGAAGAATGGATTTTATATTAAGGATATTGTGGTCACCTGGAATAGCAATGGAGTCTTTAAAAAGGAAGAAGGGGGGAGTAACAAAAAGAAAAGGGGAGGGAAAGAAAGGGACAGAGATAGGAAAGAGTAGAGAAAAGACAAAAGGCAGTCTTAGAAATAAATAATGGGGGACTATGGAAAAAAAAACAGGTTTAACTTGGCAGAGCTGAAAGGGAAGCAGTGGCTTCAGGAAAGTAGAAAATTTGTTAGAGAAATGAGATGAAGTGAGTCTTTTTAAAGAGCGAGTGCCTACTATCTGCCAAGCTACGAGCACTCTGTGTGTGTGTGCGCGCGCGTGTGCGCGCGCGTGCGCGCACACAGATATAGATAAGAGATTTACAGAGACAGATACAGACATATGTATATAGATGTATCTATATTTGTCTCTATATCTCTGTCGAAAAAGAGAGAGAGAGAGATTGATTCAAATCTTCCTTTGAGGCACAAATTAATACTGCTATTTTACAGATAAGGAAACTGAGGTTCCAGGATTAAATAACTTTTCCAAAGTCTTACTGTCAGTGAAGTAGCTAAACTCACGTCTGCAAGAATCCATTATGGGTCCTTGTTTTTTATTACATTCATTACATTGTATTAAATTTAATACATCACCTGTTATTCCTTCAATCTCTAGCCTAAATAACCTATCTCCCTCAAAGAATTTTTATTTTCATTCTGTGTTTATCCATTACCTCTGAGTGAAATGCTTTCCCCTCAATACAATACCTGAATCCAGGCCCCCGAGGCTCTGAATAAATTCTGTTCAAAACTCATCTCATACCCTCTAAGAAATCAACAGTAACTCTGCTTGACTTAGGTCAGTCTTTTACCAGATCCCCTTAATACCCAACTGTATTAATCTTTATTTGTTAACATGTTTCTATACAGGCTCTCCATTTTACTTATGGGCATGCCTCTGTGGGCATGTCTTCCCAACTAGTTAACAGACGCCTTGAGGACAGGAGCATTTATAGCATTTACTCTTCATTCCTCCATTGTACCCACATAAAACTCCATTACACCAAGTACACAGTGGATGAAGAGTGTGGTTTGTAAACAAGAGATGGATACACACACACATTTAAAAAGCATATATTTGTTACATATTTTTTTTCTAAATGCATGAAGTACTTTTAATAAAGGTGTAAAAAGTAGTAAAGTAAAATATAAACAGAAGATTGGAACCAAAGAGCTGTATGATTTAAAAAGCAGGTAGTTTCTAAATAAAGATTGACACCTAGTCACTACATATGAGAAAGAATGTTTTAAACAAATTAGTCCTGGATTCAAACATAAATGTCTTTCTCTATGTTTATAGACCTAATTCAAGACCAAAACAATTTAGAACATTTTTTGGTTTTCGTTCCACAGTAAATCAAGCCACCAGCCCACTCTACCCTTCTTTAGTCAGTATCTTTAATGAAACTGTTTTCAGACTAACTGTATGAGCAAAAGAGTCTAGATCTTTATATCCATTAAAATATTTTCACTATGTAAAAACAATTAAGCATTTTCTGTGGTTTTACATGACAAATGCTTTCTAGTTTAGTATAGCATTCACAATGTATACCAAATGGGATATGTACCTTTTACCTGTGTCATGCACACCAATGACATTTATATTAACATGTATCTGTTCAGTAATAAAACTGTATCCACACAAGACTACAAAAATAAGATATGAATCCATATGCTAAAGTTAATCAAAAGTGAGCATTTGTCTTCAGCTTTAACTTGCTTTGAGAGAGAATCAGAAATGAGTATTTCCTAAAGTATATACTTTGGGAGAAGATGCTTTACATTAAAAAAAACCAAACATAATTATACCAATTTGAGAAATATTGCATATATCTGTCTTCTTTGTGATTTCAATCTTTAAGAAGTGCTGCTGCTACTGTAAAAAACCCTGTTTTTAAAGTTCATTTAATCATGTTTCCCAGTTTTGCCACCTGTGCCAGTTGTTGAGCACTATCTACTGACATCACTTAATAGACAGCTGAGTGCTATCCATTAACACAGATTGAAATAAAGTCTCTTCTTCATTTTAATCAGACTACCAAGAACTATCAACATAGTACTCTTACGTGTATTTTGTCACAGAAACAATCTCAAGATGATTTATCAGGCAAGTAAGCACATTCCCTTAAGAAGATAAGGATTAGTATAATAAACACCCATTTTTGTTAAAAAAACAAAAAAAGCTTAACATCAGCTACAATCTTATAGCAACGTAGATTTGGCTAAAATACAAGGTTCTTGACCTACTACTGACTGTGGACTCTCTGGCTCTCTTCCACAAAGAAACCAAAAAGTAGACACTGAACTCTGAAATTAAATGGGATCAAGAGAGCAATAATTCAGTTTAGTCTGTTCTTCCTATTACATATAAGCACCATTTAAAACATAATCCATAATTCAAATACGGCATAGCATGCACATTAATTTTACTTACCAAGTCATATATCTGGTTTGCCAACTGTACCTTCTCGTCTGCATCTTCCAAAGCTTTATAGTAATCCTGAATAAAAACATTTGTGTTTCAAGAATAAATTAATAATTTAAAAATATGTGTATGCAGGACATATAACTGCATTTTTCATTATCATAGCTTGTTATCACTGTCAGTCATTATACATTAGCAATAAAAATCCAGTTAGGGATAGGGTGGGAATGGGGTAAGATTAGAAATTTTAGACAACAGCCAAGGATTAAAGGAAGATGTTCAGAATTCCTAGAAAAGATATAAATAAAAATCATCCAAGTCTAGCCTCTATTCTAGTACAAGTTATGTGAGCCAATGAATAGTTCTTTTTCTTCAAAAATAAATGTTATTTAAGATGTAAGACTTATCTAATTTGTAAAGAGTATTTATGCTAACCATTTTTAAAACTTGTTATAAAAGCAACTATTGAAAGGATTCTGACCTGCATGTCCGTTGTTTCCAACTGTTCTATAATTCTCATTTTAAGCTAGTTATCAATTCATACAATCAACCAATACTTTAGATTTCTCCCCTGTATAAAGCAAATTATTTTTTAAAAATTCTATGAAGTTCCATTAAGTATCAGACTTTTAGGGTATATCCAAGCCGTGCTACCCCAAAAACCTAATAGGATAAAGGGATGATGAATGACTTTAGGATGCATATATGTGAAGTCTATACTCACACACACCTGGGCCTCCAGATATCCTCCAAGTCAGGACTAATTCTATAAAAGATTCTGAAGTTTTTGCTCCTAACAGAAATAACATTCCCCCCATGTGGTAAAATAAA
The DNA here is from genome assembly GCF_003031525.2 of Neophocaena asiaeorientalis asiaeorientalis. Classification (NCBI taxonomy): domain Eukaryota; kingdom Metazoa; phylum Chordata; class Mammalia; order Artiodactyla; family Phocoenidae; genus Neophocaena; species Neophocaena asiaeorientalis. The sequence goes on from NW_020174561.1 coordinate 5,071,052, forward strand.
CAACACAACTAGTTTTCAAATTTCTTTCTCAGTTGATTCTTGAACAATTCTATGAAGGCTGGGGGTAAGGGAGCCATTATTACTCAGAGGTATTAAAGGACCTGTCCCATGTCACATAGTCAAATGGCACAGTCATGACCAAACTGAGGGCTTGTGAGTAGTTCTTCCACCGTATCCCCAAATAAACTAAATCACGCCTTTAAAGCAAACCTTGAGGGGAGAGCTGATACCCATTCTAAACTGGAAGAGAGCTCTGAGTACTATAAAACTAACAAAAACTCAAAGAATTCTGTATTTCTAGGACCAACTGATGTACAAATTAAGAGTTTTAAACTAAATATTTTTTAAAGATCTTTTCAATTCTTAGGATTCTGTTCTTCTATGATTCCACCAACCTAGGTACCTAGCAATATATAAAATATGCTTCAACGTTGCTAATTTTCACTCCAGTCTGTGGCCCAAATTGGAAGACAATACACATTTAAAGACAAGGCAACGTTAATTACCTGTAACTACAACAAAACAAATTAAAAGAAAAAATGTACTTTTTAAATGGTTTTGTGACTCTCTAATGAGTCACTAATTATTGAAATAATTTTCTAAATTACCAAGATGCTTCAATGATTAAAAATTCCTGGACTTCCTTGGTGGTGCAGTGATGTGGAGGACATGGGTTCGAACCCTGGTACGGGAAGATCCCACATGCCGCGGAGCAACTGGGCCCCTGTGCCACAAGTACTGAGCCTGCACTCTACAGCCTGCAAGCCACAACTACTGAAGCCCGTGTGCCAAGAGCCCGTGCTCCACAACGAGAGAAGCCACTGCAATGAGAAGCCCACACACCGCAACGAAGAGTAGCCCCGGCTCGCCGCAACTAGAGAAAGCCCGCGCGCAGCAACGAAGACCCATCACAGCCAAAAATAAATAAACAAATTTATATATAAAATAAATTCCTATACCTGAAGCTCTAACATTTAATACATCATTTTTAATTTTATAAGTCACGTTTAAATTCTAAAGAGCTATTGATAACTTTCCCTCATTTTGATATCCCCCAAACTATTCAATTTTAAAATAGCTTCCTCAGAGGGTCTCAAAAATTCACAGATAAATCATCCAGAGTGTTGAACATACCTTTTTAATGGATGCCATTTGCTCTTCTCTCCACTCCGGTTTATTTTTCTTTGCATTCATGAAGAATTCACTGACTCTTTGTTCTAGCTGATCCATTGCATCTAGGACATAACATTTCATATTTAGATGACCAAACTCATACACTGAATATACATGCTTTGATGTGAAGAAAGAAAAAAATATCTGAGCACATACACTGTTTTACTTGGTCTATAACTTAAATATGTCATGTTTTAATAATGTAAATATATGGTGCCTTGGTTACCTTAGTAAAAAAAAAGCTACAATTTTCCCTACTGACAATTTATTTTTGTTGTTACTTCTAAACTTTTTCCAATAGTCAAAGTAGTCAACAATGTAGATAGATTCTATACCATAGTTGTTGAATAGTATAGGCTTGGGGTCAAAAACTAACAGTATAAAGTCAGCCAGATATGCTGAAACACGATTCGTTATTGAAATCACCACTTGATAATCCTCTCATTTATTTCAATAAAAAAATGTGACAAAAAGGTTTCAACCTCTTGCTATATACCATTAAGCACCCCATCATCTCATATCATGACTGAACGTGGTAGGTACAATCATTTATTCACTTAACGCACATTATTATTTGTTCCAGATAAGTTTTTCCTGAAGTGTGTGCTAAGAATAGTCATTTCATTCTATGTCTGCTAAAAAAGGAAAAATAAATAAAAGGGATTTTGTTGCTATGTAAATTGAGGAAAACCGTTTTACTATACTGTTTTGGAGATCTGCAGTGCATAATAGTGCATTTCCTAACTTATTTGACAAAGAGATATCTTTTGTTAATCCATAATACCTATTCACTTTAGATAATTCTAATTATTGTAAAAAATGCAACTTTAAAAAAACCTCTAACTTACATTATCAAGTCCAAATTGCTAGAGGACTTAACATTTGTAATGAAAGTATAAAATAACAACTTCCCTTTATTGAATGCCCACTTCGTATCAGGTACTAAACTTTCTAATTTATCTGTATTTCTTTTAATCCGCAAGACAATAAAAATCCCTCAGAAGTGGCAATGTGGTCAAGGCCAATGAATAAGTTAGTAAAGCCCTAAAATGAACTCAGATCTGTCTGATGATAAAATCTACGTTCAATCCTGTAGAAAACACTACTTTAGCAAATATTTAGCATTTCAACTACATTAAAGTTAAAATGAATTTCGTGAGCAAGCTGGAGAAACAACACACAATTCAGACTTCCACACTGCAATCCACTGAACAGAAGGTGATTTCCATGATGTATCACCTTGTATTATGCACCACATAAAACCGACAGGAGGCTAAGAAAAGAATATTCACGAACACTGGGTATGGAAGTGTGTGTGGCATGGTGGGGCAGAGAAGCAGGGGCTGGGGGGCAGGTTCTTAGCTACCTCAAGACTCCCGCACTCTGGAATGCTGTTTTCTGATCGCTTTCCATGATACTCCTTTCTTCCCTATCATACCCCAAAACCCAGATCTTCCCCCACCCCTACTTTTCTAAGAAGAAAACCTGTCAGCACAAGAAACTTACCTCAATCCTAATTCTATGTATACTCCAAACATAGCTGGTACACATGGGATCAAGAAACATCTGCAGATACACCCCATGAAGGCCAGCCATTAATATTATTCAAACAATTAAGGAGTACTTACATTTCTCCAAACAAAAGGAGTGACACAAAGCCAACAAAGTACACTTGATTATACATTTTAATTATGTATCGTATATTTCACATTTAAAATTTTTAATATAGTATCTCTACAAGATAGTTGGAACAGCTATAATATATTCATTTCACAAAGGGGGAAGGTGTGTGAGGTTCTTTCAGAGCATGATGGACATACATTTGGTACTCAGCACTGTTTTCTTGTTTCGAAATTTTGCTCTAAGTATTTACCTTGTTATCTCCAAAGGTATTTATTCTTTACCCTCTCTGAATCATAAACTCTTTAAAGAAACTTCACAGAAAAAAAAAGATCAAATAAATTAAATACTGTTCTATGAAAGAGCAAGGTTATTTTGGGGAACACGTCTCCGGACTACCAAGCTATAACTGAAAGAAGAAAAGGCAAAATTTTTGTTACAGCAGACAAGAAGCTTTACAGTAAAATTTTATTTACTTTCTTATTTTGACTGAGAAACTACCATATTGTTGACAGTTGAGAATTCATCCTTTAATGTGTAACTTTTCAAATGCGACATTCCAAGTTCACCAGGGTCTCTAAAGAACTACATATAACCTGTGCTTCTATGTGTTGTCCGCTCTTGAATATTTATTAGCATGAACTTCAACAAAAATATAAATGCTGAAATCTATGTTCTATACATGAAGTCTCAAGTCAAAATCTTCGCAACATGTATGCCGATGTGCACTAAAACATATCTACATTCTCAACGAAGGTATAGAAACTTTTATTGCACAGTCACAAATTCGAGAAAGGAGCACACGTGCTCTAATGCCACCTTCTCTTGTAAAAGCCAGGAGAAAATTAGCGTGGGAGACAGAAGAGGCAAGATTTGGCATTGCCGGTTCTTTTGGACAACTCCTTCTGTACTAGCGAGTGAGCCGGAGGAGAGCCAAAGAGCAGAGTCGCTGGTGTCGATGGCAAGTAAGTCTGGCACCGAACGCGCGCAGCGAACAAGGGCAAACGCGCCGACTTACTCTGCACCTGCAGGTCCATCTCGCGCATCTCGGTGAAGCGGTCCCGCAGGTCCATTGGTAGCTGCTCAATCACTGTCAAAGGGAGAGTCCGTCAGAGGGGCGGGGCCAAAGGCGAAAGTACGCGCATACGTCGCTACGTGCGTGCGTGCGTACGTGCGTGCGTCGGGGGGGTCGAGGGAGCCGGCAGCCCACAGCGAGGCTGCCAGTTACCGTGAGAAAGAAACATCCCCCGCCTCCCCCTCCCTCCCGCCATCCCGCCAGCCCGTCCACTCCAGCCCTCGCCCGCCCGCAGGTCCCCAAGTCGGGCCCGCCAGTGCCGCCCACTCACTTTCCAGATAGTCCTCTAGGTACAACATCGCGGCCCTCAGAGCTGGGGGAGCGAGGGGGTCCAAGGGTTTATTTGTGTCACTCGCTGTCGCCGGAGTTTTGTCCCTTCCAATATGGCGCCTCCGCTAGCAGCGCCCGCTCGGCTTCGGCGGAAAAAAAAAAAAAAGAAAAAAAAAAAACCACTTTGGCTCCTGACAGCGCTTGCCTCACCGCCGCCCGGAGCGGTCATTGGCTGGCTGAAGCATTGACGTAGGCCGACCGAAGTACGCCTCCGCGTCTTTGTGGGAAGTGTAGTTTTAGCACCTCCCCAGCAAACTTGAACCCGCTGGCAGTCCTCCACGTGGAAACTACAAAAACCAAGCGCCGTTGCGAACGGTGCGCAACAGAATCTGAAATGCGGTGCCTCTGTTTATTTGTTGATATTTACACGAGGAATGACGGGAGTTGTATGCGCCTGCAGAACACAACTAGGAACAAGTTTTCACCTGTTTTTTACTGCTGTGATTCCACGCCCCGGCGTTTGTGAGTCATGGATTTCAAGTAGTGCCAGGCAGACGGCAAAGGTTCTAATGCTAGAATTATCAGCAAAGTTCGGGCAATTGGGATTGTTTAAAACAGAGCTCATTGCTGGAATTTATCTTCCGTATCCACTCCTAAAGATGTAAGTGGGACGATAGATTGGCTGCCATCTAACTAAAATAGTTTACACTCAGAATATGGAGTAAATATGTATTTCCCTTATTAAAAGGTGAACAAATATTTCTCAATAGCCTCTTATACAGTCTATTTTGCGGTCCGTCTGGTCTTCATTCTAATGTAATTGATCTATACATATACCTGCACCAGAAAAAAAGTGAGCAAGCAGAAATAACGGATGAAACCTTACTATCTAATGGGCTATCTTAGCAATAACTAGATAACGTTGAGTAAAAAGCCTGTATTAGACGTCTGTAGTCCCGGGAGTTGTCTTTTTTTTTTTTTTTTTAATCTTTCGACTACTCCCAGCATTTGTTCAACCGTGCTATATTTAGCCTTTCACTGCTCAGTTTGTTTCCTTTTTCTTTCAAACGTTTGCACTCAGTAGAGATTGGGTATTATTAATTTACAACTGTCTTAACTTTTTTTTCAGGGAAATGTGTCTTTAGTTCATAATTTAATGTTCTGTTTATGTTTTTCAGATTGGAGTTGAAACACTTTATGCAACACTTTATCCTTTCTCCCTCCTTTACTTTTGAAACACTTTATCCTTTCTCCCTCCTTTACTTTTTCTTGTACTCAAGACTTTTTCACAGCTCTTAATCAGGATACTTACCTGTCATATTGATGAATATCAAAGGAAATGTACCTCAGTCCTAATAAGAATTACCTAGTTTATTTTCTGTACTTTTATCTAAAATCTAGTGCATTGTCTTATTTCCTCCCTCCCTTTCTTCTTCTGGCTGCTTTTAAGATCTCTTTGATATTTTTGCAATTCACAGTGATGAATCTAAGTATGAATGTCTTCCTTTCCTCCCTTCCTCTTTCTTTCCTTAAAAAAAATTTTTTTAACCATGCTTAAGATTTGAGAGGATTTCTAAATCTCAGGAATAATGCCCTGCAACAGTTGTAGAAAATTCTCAGCCCTTATCTCTTTAGAGTTGCTCATTTCTTATTTTTCTCCATTATTTCTTAGAACATCTATATGATATCAATAAAATTTTCTCACTTTAAACTCCATTTCACTTAGTCTTTCTTTTATATGATCCATCTCAAATTTTTCAAATACTTTTTAATTTTAGGAGTTCCATTTGCTTCTCTTTTTGAGCCATTTTCTAATTTCTTATACAAATTAAACATAGTCTATACTCTGTTAAATCCAATACTGAAAATTTTATTGGTTTTTTGTGCTGTTTGCTGTTTCTTCTAGCTTTTGCGCATGGTGACTTTTTCCTTGTGGGTTGTTATTTTGGACTCTGCACTTGTGTTTCTGGGATTGTAACTGGGAATTCTTTGAGGCCAGAGTTAAAACTGAGTTTTCCTAGAGATTTTTAGAATTTGCTTCTGCAAGTTGCTTGGAGGCACCATCAATCCTAGTACCAGATTAAATTCTCCACTTGAAGTTTATTGGATTGCACAGGTAGATTGAATTTGGGCCTAAAATCCAAGTGGCTTGTTATAGATTCTCAGGGGAGACTTTTTCTTCCTGGGTTCCAAGGTCAAGACAGGTATGAAGCCCACTTTGGTCTCAATTATTTCTCAGGATATTCTCATTTTTCTTCCTTCCTTTTTTTTCCCTGTGAGAATTTCTTCATTTCCTACCAGTTCATCAATGTATTTGATTTTTTTAAACTCTTCATTTTTTGTTGTTTTCAGCAGGTGGTTCATTCAGAGGGGGAAAGCTGTCAGAAATAGAAAAAATAGAAATGGAAATCCATCATTTCAGTGTAAACTGAGCTTCTTCAGGGAGTTTTCCATATTAAGGAAAAAGAGATAATATATGGTTCCCAATTCAGTCAATATACATACATACTCCTGAACACTAAAAAATAATAAAACCTACACTCTATATATTTTAATTAATGAATGTATCAATAATTCTGTTGTTTTTTTGTTTCTTTTTTGTTGAGGTATAATTGACATAAAACATATTAGTTTCAGGTGTACAATATAATGATTTGATATTTTAAAAAATTTATACAGTTTTAAAGGTTACTTTCTATTTATAATTATTACAAAATATTGGCTATATTCCTCATGCTGTACAATACATCCTTGAGCCTATCTTACACCCAAGAGTTTGTAGTGAATGTAATTCTTATTCTTAGACCATGTATCAGCTGCAGAAAATTGTATATGTACACACATGTGATAGCTTCTTACATCATTAGGTCATATAGTAGATACCACTTGGAGTAGCTGCCCACTTACAACCACTACTGCGTTTCTAGGCAATGCTCCTAATATATAGGGATGACTATACCTGTATTACATTACTGTGCTAGCTGACCAGAGCTCATTAACTTACCAGGGACAGACCAAAGCTGGGCCTATTAGTTGCATTCTCTTAGGATTTGAAATTGGGAATGAAGAAACTTGAAAACTGAAGTCAGGGTGGCAGAATTGCATTAATTCCAGCACAGTAAATAGGTGGTCCACAGGCTCCTGTTGCTCAGATACCCCAGAGACGCTCTGGTTTTTTCCTTGCCTTTTTTTCCCCTTTCTCTGTCACTTTATCTAACATGAGTTTTATGACCTTGAGAAAGTTATTTTAACCCTCTGTGCCTCTGTTTCCTGATCTGTAAACTAAAATAGCAATAGTAGCTAAATAGTAACTAAATTATAGGAGTGTTAGATTGAAATAATATCATCCAAGCAAAGCAGTTAGGTTAATGCCTGATAAATGTTATGATACAATAAATGTCAGCTTCCATTATCATCATCATTAATAGTGTTAAGACCCTTTGTAAGTTATCCATATTGCAGATATGCTCCTTTGTGCTACTGTTAGCTTTGCCTTGTATCCCTGCTTATTTTGAAGCTGGACCACCTAGAACTCGACTGTTATACTGCCACTGTCATACCAAATTTAGAAGAGAAGTGGTTCGGGCAAGGCTATGTAAGAGTACTGCATGAAGACTAAGTAGAGGGAATTAGAATATAGGGAAGAGATTCAAAGCGGATGCAAAATATGACTGTTACCAGGAGTCCAAGGGAAAGGAAAATTTAAATCCTTCATATAGCATAACCTCAGGGGAACCTTTGCCTGTGTCTTAAGGTTCTGCTCCGTCCCTATCTTGCAAAGAAAACTATCATCTTGAAAACTTGCTAGTAAAACTTTGAGGGCTTCCCTGGTGGCGCAGTGGTTGAGAGTCCGCCTGCCCATGCAGGGGATGCGGGTTCGTGCCCCGGTCCGCGAAGATCCCACATGCAGTGGAGCGGCTGAGCCCGTGAGCCATGGCCGCTGAGCCTGCACGTCCGGAGCCTGCGCTCCGCAACGGGAGAGGCCACAAGAGTGAAACTTTGAAATGAAATATTTTCTTAACTTTGTGCCAAGCAATATATCCTCCCTGACAGGGATATAATATGGGAAGAAAGCAGAGTAAAATGCTGTCTTTACATGACCTAATTTTACATCTTTAAAATTCATTGAGTCACTTAATAGATAAGTTATAAGCAGTAGGATAATAGTCTTACTTTGTATATCAATGGAAGTTTCCAGCCTTTTCCACTCTCAATACTCAACTAAAAAGATGGCTTTAAGGAAGGTTCTACTTCCTGACCTGGTTCCTGGGTGTTTTTGATGGGAGAATCTGGAGAAGAGGAGAGAGAGGAAAAAGACAGCAAGTGACTAGTGGGACGAGAGTTAAGAAGACTTTGCAGAGGGGATTGCTCTCTGGAGGTTCAGCACATGGGAGGGGGACAATATTGAGAAGAATGATGGATAAGTGGCTCTGAAGCTGTCACAAGACCATTCCCCCAAGACAAATGGAAATTCTGGATAAATACAATAAAAAAAAGCTTGAAACCCTCAGGTGCCAGAAAAGAAGAGTAAACTCAAAGTCAGAATAGTGAGTAAGAATTGGAGCTGAAAGAACTAGAGATTATTGTCTTAAGGTGGTGGGAAACCCATTTTGCAGTTCTCCAAATGGAGACGGTCCACATCATGAAGTGTTAAATAACTTTTTTTTTGCATCACCTAAATTGTCTTCTTTAATCATTTTTTAAAGACAAGCCTGAGGTCACAGATTTGTAGGGAGCTAAAGCTAACCATCTTGCAAAAAGCCAGTAATCTCAGAGGACTGCTCCTTCTGTGAAACTGGGAACACAGCAAAGAAGCTTGCCAACCATCTACCTAGAATCATAAGTGAAAAGGCAACCCAGAGGAATTTAGACCCCAGACCCATGCATGAGTGTAGAGTCCAAATTCAGACTCCTTACAAGGCGCAGGGACCCTTTAACAAGGTAGTAAACATTGGTCAGGCCGAGTGAAACAGGAGAGAGCTTATATGGAGACAAATACACTAATACCCGTTAGGGTTGCTCCTCAGGCTGGGACACAAAGAGGAACTTCTGCTGGAAATGAGCTCACGCTCAAATGTAACAAATCACTTAAGGAAATGAAGACTCTGAGAGACTGTAGCAGATAGGATAAATAGGGGAATTCTAAAAATGCAAGTTTCGGATGTCATGATTAATGACATCAATACAGAAAGTAGAAGAAACAAGAAAAAGAGAGAGAAAAGAGAAAAATTTGAGGGTTGGTCTTGAAGTTTGAAAACCTGTTGCTAGGAGTTCCAGAGAGAACAGAAAAAAAAAATGGAGACACTAAAGGCTACATACTCTATGACTCATACTCATGGAGGTGAAGTTTCTGAATAGGTAAAACTAATCTCGGGTGATAGACATAGGAGAGTGGCCACCTTTGCGGAAAGTGAGGTGCTTGACTAATTTTACAACGCTTTGCTGACAGGGTGTGTTTCTTATGCACTGCGCTATTCCCAGCTTGCAAAGGCACTCAATTCCTACTTTTTGTATGAAGAAATGGAAGCAGTATTGGGTATAGTAGGGCTTTTCAGTGAGACAGACCTACGTTTGAACACTGTTACTTGCTCATATGACCTGAACCAAGTTGCTCAATATCCCTAAGACTGTTTCTTCACCTTTGAAATAAGAATAAGGAAGGATACTTGCCCTGTTAGATTGTGGCGAGGCCCAAAGGAGTAACGTATGAGTACCTAGCCCAGTGCTTGGCACAGAAGTGTAATCATAAAACAGTATTATTTGTAGAAGTGACAGTACCGTTAGGTAAATGGTCCAGTAAGTGCTATTCTAAGGGCATTACAATGGGAGCAGGCAAATAAGAGGGAGCATTGTCTTTAGAGGATTAAAAATAATCCTCACAGTCTGCTTTTATTGTCACAATGTGCCAGTGATTCTAAGCAGTGTCAGTGATAAAATATTTCTCCCTAAAAAAATATTTTGTTGGTTTAAGTTCTAAACAACCTCTGAAGTTATGATTGAATTTTAATAACTGGCACCACATATTCCTGTTAGATAGTGGGTTGGAAATAAACATTGAAAGCATGCTGATTTGTAAAGACAAAGACACAGAACGAGTTATTTCAATTACGTAATTCTATATGATCACTTGGAGCTTTAATTTGTATTTTAAATTTAAAACAGTGAAACTGTCTATGAACTGCTGGGGTAATATTTTTGTTTGTTAAATGCAAATTTTAGCTCATACATGAAACATATTCCTAAATTTAAATAATATCTTCAAAATTAAATGTATTCTTTAAAAATTGTTAGTTTTCTCATTTGATATTTAATTGCTATTACATTTTAATGTAGATTTTTTATTACTGCAACATGCCAATACGTTTTCCCTTTTCAAAAATTGCTTAAATGTAATTAAAAGGGATTAATCCATTACTTTTTTCCTTTTCACTGTAAAATTAATTATTCATTACAAGCATGATTATATAATGAAGTTCAATAAAAGAATGTATACTGTCTGAATTTCTTTTCTGGCTATTATCATTATTTATTTCATGTAATGATTATTTTTGAAAATAATTTTCTAAAATTATTAAGTGGAGTATACTAAGAAAATTATCTGCTCCAGGTGGTAGATACACTGAGATGCTTACTTAGGGGCTTCTCACAGAAGGCAAATGTAAATGTATTTATACACAATGGCATCATGGTCTATAACTATTTTCTGTGTTCGATTTTGAAAGCTTACTAACATTCATTTTCATGAGACTGGTAATGTAAAGATAAATTATCAAGCATCTTCTCTTTGTGATACAACATCAAAAATTTCAGCGACTGTAAGGACTTTTAACATTGCTGGAAAACCTTCAAAGATTCTCCTTTTCCTTTTCTCCTTTATCACTCAGGAGCTCTATGATATTGACAAGAAGCAGTGTTTGGAAAATTCAAGGGTTTTTTTCTTATTTTTATTTAAATCTTGTTTTTAATCATTTAAGGCCTAGGAAGTCTTATTTTGCTAGTAGGGGCAAAACATTTTTCTAAGCTTGGTTAGGGTATTCCTACCACTGAAGAAATAGAATGTGAAAATATGACAATACTGTGCTTTCTTACACTCTGTACATAAATATCTTACGAAACTCACTACACGACTAAAAGCCTGCCTCCTCCACTAATCTGGAATTCCTCAAGGGCAAAGATCATGTTTTATTCATCTGTTGATCCACAGATCTGAAGGTGATATGAGTTTAATAAAGATGTAATGCATTTTTGAATGAATGAATACATGAGTATCAAGCACAAGTTCATAAGTTTCCAAGTTCAAACCAGAGAGGGCAAGATGAAGTTATCACGATTGCTAACCACTAAGCTCTGTGAAGAAAATGGGATTCCAGTGGTCATTCAAGTAACTGGAATGGAATGCTGACGAGAATTTTCTAAATAGAATGTTTTCCAAAAATTCTCAGAGTCAGAAGTTGATTTACTTCCAAAGTAGCTTTTAATTAGGCTTGCCTAGAAGAGCAGGCAGAGGGAAAATGAAAGTAATATGGTAATTCATGATGCTCTATCTTTTCAAAAAATCATTTGGAGTTCTAAATATTAATTTGATGAATAAGTAAGACTCCTAGAGAACATGAGAAAGAATATTATTACAGTTCATTTTAGTAAACATTTATTGAACAGCAAATACCACTAATACAAAATATGGCCAAAACACAGCTTCCGCTTTTACGGTATGTACATCTTGGTAAGAGAAGCAGATAGTTAGGTAAATACAGTGTGGTAGGTGGTTTAATATGGTCAAATTTTGAGGATGCTACTAGGTCATTCAGCAAGAGTAATTCATAACATAAGTGTGATTGAGAACTGATGGTTTCTTTGATGAATCGTGAAGGTGTAGATTCAGCAAAAGGAAAAAGTGCTGGAGACCAATATAAAGATGTAGTGGATAAAATATCCACAGATTCAGGTATTTTCCAGCCATTATATATCATAGTTTTATTACTATATAAGTATTCAGGAATGCTAATCAGCTGATTTACACGGATACAATCCTAACCCGTTGTTAAAATACTGAGATAAGATGTTTCACATTATATGCCATCAGGAAAACGCAAATTAAAAAGAGATACCACTATTAAAATGGCCAGAATCTGGAACAATGACAACACAGTGCTGGTGAGAGTGTTAAGCCACAGGAACTCTAATTTATTGCTAGTGGAAATGCAAAATAGTACAGGTATAGCCTCTTTGGAAGACAGTTTGGTGTTTTATTATAAAACTAAACATATTCTTAGCATACAGTCCAGTAATTGTGCTCCTTAGTATTTACCCAAAGGAGCTGAACACTTATATCCAAATAAAAACGTGCCCATGGATGCTTATAGCAGTTTTATTTATAGTTGCCAAAAGTTGGAAGCAACCAAGATGTCTTTCAACAGGTGAATGGTTTAATAAACTGTGGCACATTCAGAAAATGGAGCATTATTCAGTGCTAAACAGAAATGAGCTATCAAGCCGTGAAAAGACATGGAGGAACCCTAAAGGCATTACTAAGAGAAGCCAATATGCAAAGGCTACATACTGTATGATTCAAACTATGACATTCTGGGAAAGCCAAAACTATTGAGACAGTAGAAAAATTGGTTGTTACCAGGAGTTATGAGGGGGATTGGGAAGATGAATAGGTGGAGCACAGAGGATTTTTTAGGGCAGTGAAAATACTCTGTATAATATAATGATGGATATGTGTCATTATATGTGTAATTATGCATTTGTCCAAACCCATAGAATGTACAACACCAAGAGTTATGAACCATATTTTACACTATGGGCTTTGGGTGATCACAATGTGTCAATGTAGATTTATCAGTTGTGACAAATGTACCACTTTGGTGTAGGATGTTGATAATGGCTGTACAAGAGTGGAGGTAGGGAGTATGTGGGAAATCTCCATACCTTCCCCTCAATTTTGCTGTGAACTGTTCTAAGAAATAAATAAAATCTTAATTAAAAAAATAAATAATTGAAATACTTCTACTGGTTGGTAAGTAGCAGCTGCTCTGAGCCACTAGAATGTCCCATACCACCCTGGCTACCTGGGCCCTTCCTATTAGACTCTCTGAGTCTCCCTTATTATGTAGCTATGATAGAGTTATCTCACTCAGGTGGGACCAGCCCCTGCTATATGCGTTGTTAATTATATTGGAGATCACTCTTGATACATAACAAAGTGAAAAATTGGGTTACAAACACTGTGTGGAATATGATAGTACTTTTGTAAAAAAAAAAAAGTGTATGTGGATAGATCCATACACACTTACAGACATATATAGATTTAGACTTGAATTACATTAATTAGTTAATAGTTATTTCTGAACGATAGTAGAATTAGAAGTGACTGTATTTTCTATATATATTTCTGTATTTTCCAAACTTTAAAATTATTTTATAATCAGAAATATTTGTGAAGAGAGAGAATGAGAGGGAAATGAAAGCAATCAGATTGGTAACCTATGTAGTGTGTTGTGTCCACATCCCCAAATTTTTCCAAGTTCTATAAAACTGAGCAAATATCTGTCAACTTTTTTTAGAATAATCAGTTTTATTCTCTAAAAACTTTCATGCTGAGTTATATTGCTATCAGTGTCAAAGTGGTGTCCAAGAGTCAAAATACCAAGCCAAGTCATTAAGCAAAGGAAACATTCAGGATTTTGAGTCTCATTACCTAGTCTCATTATCAGCCTTGGGTCAGACACATAAAGGTCAGGATCTGGGGGAAGCAGATACACAAATAGGAAATGAGGTCAGAACACAAGGAGGAAAGGATTATTTGCCAAGTGAAATCCTGGAACACTGGACAACATGCAAAATGCTAAGGTAAGGTCAGCTGAGGTAGCAGAAACAACATTGTTCAGGCTTTGGAACTAATTAATAATAGAATTCTCACACTGTGTTGATTGTGTGATGATGGCTGGAGGGTGTGACGATGAGAGGAAGAGCACCATCAATGAACGTCATGCTATCACTTGAGCTGCCTTCTCATCTAGCTCAACACATGTGTTTTAGGACTGAACTGATGGCGTAAACAAGTAAGTCTATATGTCATCTAGATTATAAGTGGACCCTTGGGAACAGATAACACTGTTGGATGCCTAGGGCCTTGATTCATAATGAGACTACATTACAGATATGATTGCTAAACAGTAGACCAGTGGTTCTCAACCAGGAGTGATTTTGTCCCCCGGGGGTCACTTGGCAACATCTGGAGACATTTTACTTGTCACAACTTGGGGGTAGTACTACTGGCATCTACCGGGTAGAGGCCAGGGCTGCTGCTAAACATCCTGCAATGCACAGGACAGCCACCTGCAACAGTTAGTAGGTCCAAAACGTCAAGTTTGAGAAAACCTGCTGCAGACTGATGCTGCAGTTGAAGAGTTCCCAACCTTCTTGGGTCAATGTTCCATCCCTATCAGTAACATTGTGGTCTCCTTAACCAAATAGTGTTGGTTTGAGAAAATCATACAGTAGAGGGCAGTGATAAACAAATTTTTGTATTATATTATCATTTGTCCTCCATAGTTTTCTTCCTTTTTCTACTTCTCTAATCCCTAAAACAAAATAATAGCAAAAGCAGAAAAATAAAAATAAAGAAAATAATTTTGTATTTTTGAATAAAAATATCACCTCATTTTACACAAAAGTGTAGTAAAAATTTTAGGAGTTCCACAGATATAGAAACAATGACTTATCTTCTTAGTATATATCTTGAGCACTGATACCTGCAACTCTTGACTCACTAAAAAACAAACAAAAAACAACCAGTGGCATCTAAATATTAAGAAAATGAAATGTATCACCTAATACTAATGTATAATTGATGATACTATTATTTTTGGTAGACTATTCCAGTATTTAATAACTTATTGCTGGGAACTGTCAAGTCCAACACATTTTGCCAAAGCATATGTTCTTTTGTAGTTGATTTAATGAAATTCAGAGACATTTATTTTCTTTCCACTGGACTCTACATGTTCAAGGAACTTTTAAAATATATCTTTGTTTTTTCCAAATTAATAAATAGTCATCAAAAAAACCAAAAAGTGAAAGAGAGCTTGAGATAGGCCATTTTGTATGTTCAACTTTACCCTTCCCCTTGGTAAAAATAATAGTAATATTACTTATTCTTACTATATTTATAATAATAAAAAATCATGATAAAAGACCAGGAATCTTCCCAGTCTGAATCAAATCTATCAATATTTTCCTTGTGGTTTCAGAATTTCATTATGTTGCAATAAAATCCTTTCCTATTTTAAGATTTTTAATGCTCACCCGATTTTCTTCTAGTTATTTTAGGATTTCTTTCTTTATTAATATTCTTAAACAATCTGAAATTTGGCTTTGAATTATTATATGAGAAAGTCAATCTAAAATAACTTTTTTCTAAATGATCATTCAATTGTCCCCAAATTATAGACAGAAATAGAGGTGATAGATAATAGATAATATGGATTTTCGTTTTGAGTAACACCTGCATGTGGTAACAATAGTATAAAATAGCTTATAACACAATGCAATGCCTTCCTCAGCCCCCTTCCTTTCTCTGGAGGTAATTACTGTTTCTGTTTTTAATTCTTCCGGTAGTTGCCTTCAGAACTCAAAATTTCATGTCTATAAAGTTCTTAAAGTATTAAATTTGGATAAGATCTATTGCCTCTTCAATACAAAAGATGAGAATATAGAACACTTACACTCCTTCCTTGCTTCCAGGGTTTGATAAATAATTGTTGTGTCATTGGTTATATTTGTAATATTAATTATATACACTTAAGTGTATAACTATAATCCTAACTCCAACATCTTGAGGAAGCACCTATTGACTTCTCACTTGGAAGATGAAGTTACTAGAGTGCCCACCTTATTTTCTATCTTACCTCTTCCCCTTCAATTCCCCACCTTCTGTAGCTATAGTTACACTGTCATATTTGTTAATACTCTGTTTCGCCTTGTAACCAGAGACTAATATTTCTTCCATTGTCTCTAGGATAATTCTAAATGATTAAAAATAGGAAACATTTACATCATTAGCACCATGAAAGTGTTTTTTAGTTCTTAGGCCAAGAAGCTTTTCTTCTTTAGGGGTCCAGTGTTACAACCATGGGGACAGTTGAAAGAAAGTGTTTTCAACACCACTTTATACATTCCATTAGGTGCTCAAAGTCATGCCATTTTTTACTGTGTTTTGTATTTGGACCATTGATTATTTCTCTCTCATCTGTCTCTCTTTCCCTGTAGTTTCCAGTTATTTTTCTATTTTTCTCATGCTAAATCCTCAACCGCCTTTAATTTGCCATCACATATCTCTCTTTTTATATTCTACTCTAATTGGTACTGGTTGTTGTCTGTGCTTACTGCACAGTTGTCATCCTAGAACATTCCTTTATTCTTACTGGTATATGAAATATAATTAATTTTAAAATATTGACTGTTATCTTGCTAAATTTACTTAGTTTTAGTGTTTTTTGTCTTGTAAATTTCTTAATATTTTCTAGGTATATAATCATGTCATTTGTGAACAAAGACAAGGTTATGGCCTGAATTGTCTCCCCCAAATTCCTAAGTCCTAATCCCCTGAGAACGTGCCTGCATTTGGAGAAAGGGTCTTTACAGAGGTAATTAATTTAAAATGAGGTTATTAGGGTGGGCCCTAATCCAATATAACTGGTATTCTTATAAGAAGAGGAAATTTGGCCACAGACATACATACAGAGAAGACTATGTGAAGACACAGAGAGAAGACAGCCCTCAGAAGGAACGAGCCCTATCAACGCTTTGATTTTGGTCTTCTAGCCTCTAGAACCATGAGAAAACAAATTTCTATTGTTTAAGCCATCCAGTCTTTGGAATTTTGTTATAGAAGCCCTAGAAAACTAATACAGACAAGTTACATCTTCTTTTCTATTTTGTCCTCAGTTACACTGGGTAGAACTCTAGAATAATGTTGAAATGTGTTAGTAAGGAAAATGTTCCTGCCTCATTTCTAGTTGTAAGGGGTAAGCGTTCAATAGCTCATCATTAAATATGATGATAGCTGTAGGATTTTTGAAGGTAGCATTTACCCAACTGAGGAAGTTCTTCCATTCTATTCCTAGTGTGTTGAAAGTTGTTTTTCAAAACCATGAATTGGTGTTGAATTTTGTCAAATACTTTTCCTAAGTCTAGTTATATTATATATGATTTTCCTCCTTTGTTCTGATAAGATAGTGAATTTCGTTGATTTTTTTGAAGATTAAACCAACTTTGCATTCCTGGGATAAACCCCACCTGATTATATACTATAGTAATATTTTCTATATTTTGATAGATTTGATTTGTTAATATTTTGAGGGATTTTTGTGTCTAAGGTTATGAGGATTATTGGTTTGTAGTTTTCTTTTCTAGTCTTTTCCATGTATATTTTGGTATTAGGATTATGTTGGTCTCCAGTGGGAAGGTCATGAGGAACTCAAGAACAGTATGCTCTTTGCTTTAACATTGGCTGGAGAAGTTAAAAAAAAAAAAATAGAAAACTCCTAAATTATTTGCTTAAGGAATTCCAAAAAATTTATAACTGTGATAAAATTATTTTTCTGATCTGTAAACTCCAAATTTTATTCTGCAATTTATAGGGTTGTAGCATCAGGGAAATTCACAATCCTACCAGATCTTGTATGAGTACAATTTTTTTTTTTTTCAAGAAAGAGTATGGTACGAAGAATAGGAGTGGGGTCTTGTGGGAAGTTTTAGATGACTCAGAGATCCCCAATTCACGAATCTTTCTTAGCATCCACTGCCAGAAAAACCATACCCTCCTTTTGTGGTTAAATGAGGACATTCCTGCCTTACTTGAAAATCCCTTATTGAGCATTCCTGAGAGAGTTACCTCTCAAGGGAATCTAATTCTGCTCATTTCTCACTGTCGTCTCCTCTGATTGTCTTCAAACTCACAACTAGAATTAAATTCCAGCC
Source organism: Neophocaena asiaeorientalis asiaeorientalis (assembly GCF_003031525.2). Classification (NCBI taxonomy): domain Eukaryota; kingdom Metazoa; phylum Chordata; class Mammalia; order Artiodactyla; family Phocoenidae; genus Neophocaena; species Neophocaena asiaeorientalis. The sequence continues at coordinate 5,089,179 of NW_020174561.1, forward strand.
TGACTCAGAGGCGAAATACAAAGTCAGACTCTCTATGACGACCTAGATGGGTGGGATGGGGGTGTTAGAGGGAGGTCCAAGAGGGAGGGGTATAGGTATACGTATAGCTGATTCATTTCGTTGTACGGCAGAAACTAACACAACATTGTAAAGAATTATACTCCAATTAAAAAATAAAGTAAGGGCTTCCCTGGTGGCGCAGTGGTTGAGAGTCCGCCTGCCGATGCAGGGGACACGGGTTCGTGCCCCGGTCCGGGAAGATCCCACATGCCGCGGAGCGGCTGGGCCCGTGAGCCATGGCCGCTGAGCCTGTGTGTCCGGAGCCTGTGCTCTGCAACGGGAGAGGCCACAACAGTGAGAAGCCCGTGTACCGCAAAAAAAAAAAAAAATTAATAAATAAAAATTTTAAAAAATAAAGTAAAATTTAAAAAAAAGAAGAGAGGGCCAATATGCCCACATTTGCAACATTGTGCTAATTTATTTTGGAGAAAAGGAGAACAGAATTAGAAACGGATCTTAAAGATGCTAAAGTAGGAAAGGAGAAACAATTCTAGGTAGGGGTGGATTTATATATATGGGTGCATATAGACAAGCAGTTGGGAGTAGTTCTCTGGTTGACTAAATGTGTGTTTAACAGTGACCTACATTTAATGAAGTTGAAATGCCAAAATTCCTTGATGAGAAGAATCTAAACTGAAGGAGGCAGGAAAGCTGAAATGGACTTATCAAATGTGATTTTCTCACCCTCCCCTTAATCATGTCTGCTTTGTGGACCAGAAGACCTTCCTTTTACTAAGGCACTGAGAAACATATTTATGAGGAGAGCACCACTAACTTTGAAAAAATACTCCAGGGAAATATTCTGTAAGCCAGGAATGCCGGTAAAAGATGATGCAGTTGGCATGAGCTCTTTGTTTGCAATGGGGATGCTAGGATCCAAAGCAGCATAAGCATTCAAATAGGGCATTTAACTACCAGGGGCAGAATGAGCTTGGTCTTAATAAACACCGGGGCCTGGATGGAAATGTGAATGATCTAACCTGCAAAGATCTCTGCTGATGGCTAATTGTTGGTCAGGTCCTGGTGAATTAAATAGTTGGGCAGCACACTAAGGTCCTATTTATCCTCTGTAACAAAAATTCGAGGTCTGGAGAACAGGAGCTTGATCTGAACCCCTGTATTATGTTCCAAGACCTGAGTGGAATCCCTAGAATCCATTTAATGAAGAGGAGGTTGGTACACTAGAGAAGGGACCTCGCATCATTATAAATCAATGCCATCAATTTTCTTACTAACTTGCCCAAAGAAACAATAGGCACTTAAGGGAATACACTTAAGTGTATTTTCTGGGACTTGGATATTTCTCTCAACTAATTGTTAATCTTTGGATACAAAGAATGCTATAGTCCACAAATGAAAATAAGTGCTTATAGAATTCATGTAATTAGTAGAGTTTTCAACTGACTTTGCCTCACAGTGGGCCCCATGCTACTCTGAACTCAGTCTGGGATAATTTCCCCTGTTGCATAATATAATGTTGAAATAGATATATTGAGCAACTGGGAAAATCCCCATTTGGTAACAGTAGTACAAAGGGTCAAGTGGAAACTTTATCTTGCACCCTAAAACTTCCAATTATCAAAAATGATATACATTTCAGGAATGTCAGAGAGATGAATCCTACCATTAAAAATTGAAAGAGCTCTGCCTGGGAAAATTGACCATCATCTCTCTGTTTGGTTATTGGTTTGTAGTGTGTGTGTAATAGAATGCTAACTAGCCTCTATGCTTCCCTCCACACCCTTCCTCTCTAGGGTCCATTCTCTACGTGACTGGCAGAGTTATCTTTAAGATAAGGCCAATGATTTTTCTCCTCTGCTCAGAACCTTCCGATGGTATACCATTTCAGTCACAGTAAAAGACAAAATCTTGGGCTTCCCTGGTGGCGCAGTGGTTGAGAGTCCGCCTGCCGATGCAGGGGACACGGGTTCGTGCCCCGGTCTGGGAAGATCCCGCATGCCGTGGAGCGGCTGGGACCGTGAACCACGGCCGCTGAGTCTCCGTGTCAGGAGCCTGTGCTCCACAACGGGAGAGGCCACAACAGTGAGAGGCTCACGTACTGCAAAAAAAAAAAAAAAGACAACGTCTTTACAATGGTCTACAAAGTCCAGAGTGATTGGTCCTGTTACCTCTGCAGTGTCATTTTCCTCTGCTTTCTCACTTCACTCACTACACTATAGTCATGAAGACTTCCTTACTGTTCCTTACACATACCTGTCACGCTACTGTTGTTTCAGATGTGGTCTACTTCCAGGAGAAAGTCAGCCCATCCTCCAGCACCTGTAATGCAGCTCTTGATCTGTGAAATGATTTTTTCTATATTTCAAGCGAGAACATCAGAAGTTCTCTTTCATCTAGAGGGGATAGCAGTGAACCTCCTCTATCTTGCTTCAGCTCCATGCCACAATATAATCCATAGGGACATTGATTATCTCAACATCTTACTAGATATTATGCTGGCTCACGATATTAATGAAATAATGCAGCCAAGAACTGAATATCAAGAACTTACAGACATTTTAGAGTCCTTGTATATCAGACACCATTTATGAACACCTTCAGAGCCTCTGGCGTCACCTGTTTCTTGTTCTAAGCTGCCTGAGCTCTGGCTGACCTCACCAGGGTACAAACAGACAGGTGCCTTGCATCTTTCTCACACAATGTGCGTCTTCCCTTTCCCCTAGACCGTGCAGTTCTTACTTCCAGCCCATGCTGCATGCCTCTTACTTCTTCCTTCTGCTCTGAGATCTTGCCTATGCATGCACACCCTGGAACTGCAGAGCACTTAACACACTATGAGGACAATCTTTGACCACAGAAACATGGAAACCAATGGATTTTTTCCACATCCCAACCCACCAAGTGACTATCTGGAAATGCACTTTATACACTTCTTGAGAACCAGCAGTGGCCAGGTCAAAAACTCATCCTCCTATTGGCTCTGCTTTCTGGGAAACCCAAGCTGAGACAGTTGGTACCAGAAGTAACTTTAAAGAGCATGCCATTAAAGTATAATTTTGGAATTGGTTATTACCTGGTCAGAGGGTGATGAGCGGTGTGGTAATAAACCTATATGGAGTATCATTGTGCTACTGAGAATTTCTCCTGTGATAAAGTCAGATGCAAGGTGAGATATTAGGATGGGCTGTGGCTGTGGAGTCTGAAGAGCATGGAAGCAATGCTAATTAAAGAATTGTGCAGTGGGGTGACGAGGTAAGGAGTTAGATATATCAATTCATGATATGGTTAATTGTTTGACAAAATGATTTGTGACTTGAAGAAAGACAGTTTGGAAGATTGGTAACAAAGGGTTTGGGGTAATGAGCCAACAAGTGAGAATATTTGTGTCTCATATGAATGTTCACAAAAGACCCCCACTGCAAAATAAGCTTTCCATAATCAGATGAGAAAGATGCTCATTTCTGTGGATGTCAGTCAGTTACTTTGCAGGTTCAACTCCAAGGCTGGCTTAGTGGGCACTGGGGCAAGGACAGAGATTTTGTTTGGGCTCAACAGCAAAAACTTTTCTCATCAAGATTGAGTTGGTCACTGCCACAACTATGTGTCAAATTTGACAGCAACAGGAACCAGATCTTAGCCTATGAGGCCCAGGCAACTTTGTGATAGAGTGAATATGTTGGAGATCTTCCAAGTTTGAAGTGGCAATAATTTTTTTCCTTAGAGAATAAAGTCAGTTTTGATTCATAGGATTCACAAATCTTACCATATAACAATCCTAAAAGAATCTGTCCCTATGGATTGGTAGAATGGCCAATTGACGATCAGATTTCATGTACTATCTGATGGGATATACTATCTGCTGTAAACCAGGGACCCATATATAGTGTTACTTCTTCAAGTGGTGAGTCCTGGAATGTAATTCAAGTGAGAGTGACCCTCTTCTCAAATATTTGATTTCCAGCTTTCTGACTCTGCTGGTTTAGATGTAGAAATTTATAAGATTGTAGAGGGTCTCTTTTTAAGCAGAGGTTTTCACTTATATGAGGGGATAATGTAATTACGTTGCATTATTTTAGGCTGCTTTTACTGATGTAATTTTCAGAACTTCAGCTTTGAAAAAAGAGTGTGTGTAATGTTAGGCAGCTAATGCATTGGGCTGTGGTGATATTTGTCATATTTTTGAGTGCTCATTGAATGTACTGCCTATGTTTGGGGAATTCTTTATCTTATGGTAATAAAAGCCATGTAGATGATTGCTTTCACAGATTTCCTTACAGCGTGTGATCTCAGCTCTGCCAATAAGATGAACCCATAGTGGATCAAATCAGAAATTAGAAACTGATGATGAAGCCAGCACTGTGAGGAATTCATTCTGATAAATGTGACAGTGTCCACATCCAGCGCTTGCAGCATGCAGAGCTGGTGGTACAGTCTGCACTTTCCATAGTTAGTGGTGACTGTATACGTATGTTCAATTCAGTGCTGTGATTTTTTTTTTTTATATTGTTCTTAGTTGTGAAGCTTCTAAGCCTGGTTCACAGGTCCTACCAGAGAGTTGGTGAGCTACCCAATGTTTCCTCTGATTAATTCATTAACTACCTAAACTTATCTATTTAGTTATCTATTTAGTTATCTAACTTATCTATTTAAACTTATAGACCTAGTATCTATTGGTTTCAACCAAAAACCTTACTGAAACAATTCTTTTTCATTTTATTTAATTGTTCCTTTTCAAATTCTTGAGATTAAAATATTTATTTCTATTCTTTCTTATGTAGTAATGTATATGCATAATACTAACGTTTCCTTTAAGCATTGCTTTATTTTTTCATTGTTATTACTATACATGGCAAATATTATAAAATGTTGATATCCTTTTACTCCTAAAATTGTTTTACCAGAGAATTTTGAATTTCTAGATAGTTGTGAGGATTTTATGTAGCTACTGTTTCTATTTTTGTTGACTTCTAATTTTCCTAAATTGATTCGGTGTTCTACATTTTAGAATTTATTGAATTTTTATAGCTTAACGTGTGGCAAATTTTTGTAAATGCTTAAAGCAATTTTTGAAAAGCTGTGGTTGTGTTTTTGAGGATATTGATTTCAATATATATTCAATACTTATAAGTTCTATGATATTGTTACTGAGGGTCTTTATAGTCTTACTATTTTTCTATCTACTTAATCTATCATATGCTAAGTATTGTTATTGTCGCTATTTTTCTATGTCTACTTGTATTTCCTACAGCTTTTCCTTTTTTCATTTTGAAGCTGTTATTTGGTTCATAAAGATCCTTGAGAGGTATTTACTGTGGATTTCAGTCTTTATTATTTTAAAGTATTTTTTTCTTTAATACTTTTTGCTTTAACTTAATAATTGCCTAATATTAATACTGCAAATCTTATTTTTCCCCATATGATTAGTATTTGTTTGCTTTTTTCTTTCAACCTTTCTTGAATCATTTTATTTTAACTATGTATCTTATATCTGGTTGGTTATAATTTTGCAGGCAATCTAATAGATTAATGTGTTCTATTTCACTTATGAAATATATGTCAAAATTTAGTTCTGATCACATTTTTTGTTTTATGTTTTTAGTGTTCCCTTTTTTTTTTTTAATGATTTGCCAAGAAAAAGATTTAGAGTCCAATTTTAAGAGACGAAAAAATGGTTTGCTCCCTTGTCATGAGTTGCAACAATTACAGCTTAACTCTGGCTTTCTCATTTACATTAAGATCACTAACCATGAGCCTTTCTTAGTGTCAAATCCCCAGAGTCATGTATTATGTCCCCAGCTTCCTAACTCCAACATTTGATTGAGCATTTTGGATGTATTTCTGCTGATATATCAAATATAAGACATTATTTTCCCTTATGAGTCCTCCAAATTAACTTCTTCATGGAAGGAACTGCTTTCTTTCTCTCTCCCATTCACAATGCTTTCCACTTTAATGCCATCTGGTAGAAAAAGAGTTCATGATGACCTATGTGTGTCCAAAATGTTCAAAGTTATCTTTTCCTAGTTTTTGTCTTTTTTCTTAAAGAGTTATTTGTTCAAATGTATCATCCTTCTCATTCCTTTAAGGCTCAGAACTTTAAAATCAAGGTTCATTAAATTATTTAAGAAAATCTTTAACTTTTCTTAAAATCTGACCATTTACATAAACTTAATAGGACTCATGCCTCTCTTCTCTCCTCCTTCCTTCCCTTCCCAGCCTGCGTTATAAACACACACATGCACAGCTTGGTTTTTAGGATTATGCAATCATACATTCTTTTCTCAGTAGTAAGCATGAGTTAACAATCTTCATTGCAGACTCTTAGAGATAGCTATGTCAATGCATGCAATTTGATGATGATAAATACTGAATAAGTAGTTCTTTATCATTCTTATGAAAAAATTTACTTTAAACTATGCATCTATTTTTAACCCAAGAAATAATTTATGGGTGGCAACTTATCTATTTCAAAATCAAGATTATTCATTACTTGGTTCACCAACAGGAAAACGGAATTTCCGTATACCTTCAAATTTGACTTTCAGCCCAGATTTAGAGAAATACACACCTTCTCTCTTAGTTCATTTCATTTAGAGCTGAATTAGTCATAATTTCCTTTTTGTTTCTTTACAGTCTGCAAAAACATCATCAGCTATTAACCATTTAATTTCCATTTTCTCAAAAATTTGTTTTGAATTAACTTACGTTATCCTTATCTACTCTTGTTAGCATAAAGATCTTTAAAAATGATCAACCCTTAGACAAGTGAAAGTTAAAAAGATCAATTTTAACTTAACATTTTATTTGTGTGTGCAGTAAAAACCGCAAATTTTGAAGACTCATCTTTGCAATTGTTTTAAATGAATTAAAACATAATGCAATTTTGAATCCCATTCCTGGGCATATATCTAGAGAAAAACATGGTTCAAAAGGATACATGCACCCCAATGTTCATTGCAGTGCTATTTACAATAGCCAAGACATGGAAGCAACCTAAATGTCCATCAACAGAGGAATGGATAAAGAATGTGGACACTAAAAAAAATGATACAAATGAACTTATATACAAAACAGAAACATACAGGCTTAGAGAACAAATTTATGGTTACTGGGGTGGGGGGTGGGGAGGAATAGATTGGGAGTTTGGGATTGACATGTACACACTGCTATATTTAAAACAGATAACCAACAAGGACCTACTGTATAGCACAGGGAACTCTGCTCAATACTCTGGAGTAAGCTAAATGAGAAAATAATTTGAAAAAGAATAGATACATGATATGCATAACTAGATCACATTGCTGTACATCTGAAACTAACACAACATTGTTAACCAACTATACTCCAATATAAAATAAAAATTAAAAAAATTAAAAATAAAAAGATGCATTTGAACCTTTCAAAAACATACAATGCAATTTTGAAAGGTTACTTTTGGATCATTAAAATGTTGAAATGTCTCCAAAGTCTGATTCTTATTCAAAGCTGTTGACAAGATATTGTTTATTGCTTTTATTGTTATGGCAATAGATTTAGAGATAATTTTTAACTTTAATTTTTCTCAAAACCTTTTATATTGTAGTGTCTTCAAAATACACTGTGCTTTTTTCTTTTTCTTTAACTTTTGTTGATGTATTGGTTTGTAGTATGTGCTTAGGAGTTGGACAGTATGGAATCAAATGCCTTCTCCATAACTCATTGGCTGTTACTTAATCTCTCCTTGTCTCTGTTTACTTAGCTGGAAAATAGGGATAATAATAGTTCCTACTTCATAAGGCTGTTGTGAAGAATAAAAGAGTAGCTGTATGTAAAGTTCTCAGAGGAAGCCCTGACATTTGTAAGCACTACAATACAGCAGCTATATTTCTCCGCAGTATATAGTGTAGTCATTAAAATCATGGCACTGGAGCTGGGCAGACCTGGGAACCAATCCCAGGGCTACCTTATATTGTCAGTGTGGCACTGGCAAGTCATTTATTTGCTCTCTCCTCCAAGCTCCTATTTCCCTATTTGTTAAGTGAGGGTAATAATACATACTTGGACACATTAGATGAAAAGTTGTCATAATACCTACCATGTGGTAAGCACTCAATTAATGGTACCCAGAGACTCCAAATATGTTTCAGACAGTCTTTTATATATATATTTTGACAGAAACCAAAGAGCAAGTTTGTTTGTTAAAGTGAAGGTAGGTGAAAGAAAGAAAGGAAGGAAGAAAGGAAGAAAGAAAGAATGAATGAGAGGGAGAAAGAGAGAGAGAAAGGCAGGAAGAAAGAAAGGAAGAGAGAAAGAGAGACAGAAAGAAAAACAAAGAAAGAAAGAAAGGGGGAAAGCAAGAAAGACAGAAAAAAGGAAGGAAGGAAGAAAGAAAAGAGATAGAAAGAAAGAAAAAGAAAGAAAGGGGGAGGGAGAGAGTAAGGAAGGAAGGAAGGAAGGAAGTTAGTTTATATTCCATTGTATTTTTAGGTGTATAAAGAGTATAATTTCCTTAAGTGCCAGTCTGTGGAGAAAGGTAGGCAGGAATGAAAATCTCTTTGACTTGAATTAACACAACTCTGTGTTACTCTTTCCTTACTCCAAAGTTTAACTGCTCTAAATGTCCTCCTTTGTCCAAATACTAGTTCCATGCTGATCCTCACACCCAAGCCTGAGTTCATGCAGGGCAGGCAAATGTCTATGTGGGAAGGCTTTCCTTCCAAAAGTGGTTTCTTCATAAACAAGCCACCATTAAAATTATTATTTTTTATAAAAATGCCTATTCCTTGGGAGTTGTCAGAAATGAGTGTATTTTGGGAATTGGTTTATTCATTACCTCTTAACAGCTAAGTGAGAGTAGGGCACTATACAGTTTGAATGAGAAACAGAGTGAAGAGTATTTTAAAAATCCAAATGATTTTTAGCAGGTACAATCCATTTATCTGGTCCTGGGAAGCTCAGAAAGTAACAACTAATTTCCTTTAAATTTAAAAAGGAAATATGGGGATATATGTATATGTATAGCTGATTCACTTTGTTATAAAGCAGAAACCAGCACACCACTGTAAAGCAATTATACTCCAGTAAAGATGTTAAAAAAAATAGTAAAATACAAAAGGAAATCATTGTTTTGGCAAATACTTATATTTTGCAGACACAGCAAGATAAAAAGAATTGAACACAGAATTATTGTAAATTTGTGTTAATTTACAGATCAAGAAATTGCAACTTTAAAATAGTTCCTGTTTTACAATGGCTAAAAATAACCTCTTGGAAAAAAAGCTCAAACTCAGGACTAGAGGTCAGTATAAATAGGAGCATGACTCACAGAAATCACATTAAAGTTCCATCTGAAAAAGCAAGTGGAGTAATTTTTATTCATATTTGTACTATATACATATTAGAAGAATTCGTATGATTATGACTAATTCAGAGGCTTAGGCTTCTTAGATTTCTCTCCATAAATTACTAGCTTCTCATCTGTACTCCCCCTCCCCCTATAGTACTGTGGTCAAAGCACAACATTTTCAATAGGATGTATTTAGGCATTTTTTTCTCAAAGTTCTTGCTGCTGATGTAACTCTGAGCTTGTGCCACAGATCTGAGTCACTGTCATAGTGACGCTTGTGCTTTCAATATTGAATGTTCCTAAGTCAATGTTATTGCTCTGTCTGCCTCTTTACTATCTTAATAATGATTACAATATGCATTATTTAGCTATTGTTTCACAACAAGTTAAAATTTTGTGACTTAAAACACCAGTAAACATTTATTAGCTCTCACAGTTACTTTGTCAGGAATTCAGGAGCTGCTTGATGGGCAACAATTCTGGCTCAGGGTCTCTCATGAGGTTACAGTCAAGATGTCTGCCAGGGATACAGTCATCTGAAGGCTTGACTGGGGCTGGAGGATGTGTTTCTGAGAAGGTTCTCTCACATGGATGGTAAATTGGTGCCAGTTTTTGACAGCGAATCTCAGTTTCTCTCCACATGAATCTCTCCAAGATCCATGGATTTGAGTGTCCCTGCTGCGTGATGGCTGGCTTCCCACAGCACAAGCAATCCAAGAGAACAAAGCAGAAGCCACAGAGACCTTTAAGAACTAACCTCAGAAGTCACACACTCCCACCTCTACCTTTCTCTGTTTGTTATCCATAGCAGCCCTGATTCAATGGGGGAGGAGAGCACACAAGGGACTGACTACCAGGAGAGGAGAATCATTGGGGGCCATCTTGGAGGCTGCTTACCACACAGTATAAGTATATGATCTGTTGGCCAATACTAGACACTATTTTATGTCTCTTGAACTGGGCTTTTCTATTTTCCAACAGCTGTAGATAAGCCTGGGCCTGTCTTTTCAGACCATCTTGGAGGCTGCTTACCACACAGTATATGATCTGTTGGCCAATACTAGACACTATTTTATGTCTCTTGAACTGGGCTTTTCTATTTTCCAACAGCTGTAGATAAGCCTGGGCCTGTCTTTTCAGCCTTAGTGTTTTATTATAAATCCAGATTCTGGCTACTCCTAGTTTTCACCATCCAGCTAAACTAGAACCCAAGAAATGCAAGTCCTACTAGAACATACTTCTCAATTAAATCATCCAGGAATTAGTAACCAGTTTTGACTCTCAGTGAATCATTTGTTGGTGAACTTAGAGTATCCCTTGCCCATTTTCAAGCTTAATAACATTACACTGGTCAGTGTAAGCCTTTTCAGAGTCAGTAGGAGTATTATAAACTTCTCTTGGATAAAATATGTATGGAAATAAGAGAAATAATATTAACTTCATGGAAATGTATATTATATGGTTAACCATAATGATGGAACTTTTTGTTTTTCCAGGCTGTACTTCTCCACTTGTTTTCCTTAAAATTATTATTTATCTGGGTTATAGAATGTGACTCTCTACCCCAGGTTTACTCTAGAGAACAAGTTTTACATGGAGGAGGTTATTGTTTGTTTTTGTTAAAAGTAAGTTTCTGGTATTCTTATTGATTGAAGTATAAGTTTTCCTTGATAAAAAGCAATTGTACATAACAGTGGACTAACCAATGGCACATAGCTCTATAAGCCAAAGTACTTATTCAAGAATGTGGTAAAATGATAATTATATAACTGATTTAACCAAAGAGTGTCATGATTAATGACACAGATTTCTATAAGCAGAGATATTTACACAAAGAATATTGTAATCCATATAATACTTTCAGAACAAAACATTGTTTTTTAAACAAAACAAAAACAAAAATTACAATGAAAGGCAAATTATGTAAATGAATTATTTTGGATTTCGATTTGCAGAATTATTGAGCAGTTATTAAATTTCAGAACCTGAATAAACAGTAATTAATGACCTAAATTGTTCTAAATGTATATTTTAGAATAAATGTACTACAATAGCTAGTGTAAATTAATTGAGTCTTATAGTTAATTTTATTTACTGTGATTTTAATTAAAATCTCTTAATACACATTAAAGCAGAGCAAAACAAATTTTTTAAGAAGTAGATCCCTGCTTTAAAGTTGGAATCCTTAGAAGATATTATTAAACTATATATCAGTGACTCAGTGAAATTCACAGGAGATAGCATTTCCCATTTAAAATTCCTGTAACAGCTCATTGGGCAAGCTATATAAGTTTACTTCTGGTAATTTCTAGTAAAGTATTTTTTTTAATTAATTAATTTATTTTTGGGGGCATTAGGTCTTCATTGCTGCATGCGGGCTTTCTCTAGTTGTGGTGGGTGGGGGCTACTCTTTGTTGCGGTGCATGGGCTTCTCATTGCGGTGGCTTCTCTTGTTGCGGATCACGGGCTCTAGGCTCATGGGCTTCAGTAGTTGTGACACGTGGGCTCAGCAGTTGTGGCTCACGGGCTCTAGAGCGCAGGCTCAGTAGCTGTGGCCCATGGGTTTAGTTGCTCCGCCGCATGTGGGATCTTCCCTGACCAGGGCTTGAACCCGTGTCCCCTGCATTGGCAGGCAGATTCTCAACCACTGTGCCACCAGGAAGCCCAGTATTCTTGAAGAACACAAAATTAAAAATTGAAAAGGCTGGGGGAAAGGAAGTGAAATACTTTCCCTTTCCTTTCCATTAGCTCTAAGCTTGCAGTCTGGATCTAGCTGGTCTTTTAACAATTTGCCCTTTAGAGTTAGGAAGGTGATAATCAAAGAAAAGATCATATGAGAAGGTGGCCAATAAGAAGAAGTGAAGAAGAAGAAGGCAGTAAGCTCACTTGGAGCAATTAAAACCTGCTTAGAAGTTGTGCTATAGACTGAATGTTTGTGTACCCCAAAATTCATATGTTGAAGCCCTAATCCCCAATATGATGGGATCTGGAGGTAAGGCTTTGGGGAGGATAATTAGGTTTAGTTGAGGTCATGGGGGTGGGGCCCCCATGTTGGGATTAATGTTTTTAGAAGAAGAGGAGGAGACGGGAGCACTCTTTCTATCACGTGAGAAAGTAGCTATCTACATATCAGGCAGAGAGTTCTCACCAGACACCAAATCTGTACCTGATTTCAGACTTCCCAGCTTCCAGAACTGTGAGAAATAAATATCTATTGTTTAAGCCACCCAGTATATGGCACTTTATGTGTATAGCAGCCGAAGGTGACTAATATAGGCAGATATCTCTGGGAAGAAGGTTCTATGTAAAGGGAACAGATAGTAAAAAGCCCTGAGGGAGGAGTGTGCCTGGTGTGTTACAGTAACAACGAGGAGCCTGCTACGGAAAGAAAGAGAGTACATCAACCAATAACATATCCTCAAACTTGATCAATCAAAGTGGCATCATTTAATCTTCTGCTAACCCAATAGTTACTATAAACCTAGTAAGGGTGTGACTATCACTCAGGGAGCAGGAGAGTTGGGGATTATTAGGGAAACTCTGTCCTCTCCATTCCAGGACACTTTCTTTAGAGGCCATTATGTTTTAATAACAACCACAGCAATTTTACCCGTAAAAGTAGCTCTGTTTTGTATAATGTCTTGTTCATTCTAAGACTCAACCTCCTCTCTTTTCTCTAGAAGAAGAAATCAATCTCCATAATAGTCGAAACTGCATAACCATGTATGTAGTTACGAGCTCAATGAACTGATGAAATCCTTGTGCTTTATTTCCCCTGGACAAACATACTGGGGCCACTTTTTTTTTTTTTTTTGCGGCATGTGGGCCCCTCACCGCTGTGGTCTCTCCTGCTGCGGAGCACAGGCTCTGGACACGCAGGCGCAGCGGCCATGGCTCACGGGCCCAGCCGCTCCGCGGCACGCGGGATCCTCCCGGACAGGGGCACGAACCCGCGTCCCCTGCATCGGCAGGCGGACCCCCAACCACTGCGCCACCAGGAAAGCCCCTGGGGTCACTTTTAAAATGCACCATCAGCACTCTTTTAAATAACTCTCCAAGTTTGCTAACCTATCATAAGTTAGCCTAAATGCCATGAACAGTTTGCTTTATGACTTAATGTACCTAAAGAAAATCCCTTGACTCTTTTTTGAATATAAATTGCACTTCTAGCAAGTCCAATTAAGGAAATGAGGTTTGGCCAGGAGTCACATTGAGTTTGTGTGTGTCTCTCTCATTTTTGCATCCTTGTGATTGACAAAGCCCAGCTATAAAATTGGAGCCTGTCATCTTATTTTCCATGACAATTTGGTGAAGGCGTGGGAGGATCATGAGATCCTGAGAACAGCAGAGGAGACATCAGGGCATCAGAGGACCAGATGTGAAAGGTGAAACTCCCTACTGTCTTACTTTCATTTCTTTCTCCTCGATTCCCTGTTCCTGTCCAGGGTTGTTGAGGTTATTTTCATCCTAGATCTGATTTTTATTCAAAGATTTTGTTATTTTAGTTAAATATTATAAATTAATTCCATGTATCCAGCTCTTGGGAGACTGGCTGATCCCTACTCCGTGGTCTTTAAGAATCAAGCAATTCTGCAATTCTCTGACACCAATTGGGTGTCTTACAATTCAATTCTATTCTGACGTTAACCACCCAAAGTTAGCATCAGACTCCACAGATTTAAGGATTCAGTCCCACAAGGCTGCCCTCACCTCAGATACCAGTCCCAAGTCTTAAGTCCCCAGGTTAACTGTAATTTCATCTCATGTGGCTGCAAATTGTGAGACTGTCACAACTCCCTATCCCATTCAGGCTCAATAATTCATTAGAATGACTCTCAGAAATCAGGAAAAGACCTTTCTTACATTTAAAGGCTTATTATAAAGGATACAACTCAAGAACATCCATATGGAAGAGATCCATCAGGCAAGATGCAAGAGTTAGGGGTGGCAGGGAGCTTCCATGCCTTCTCAGGGCACATCACCCTCCCAGCACCTCGATTTGTTCACCAACCTGGAAGCTCTCCAAACCCTGTTGGTTAGTTTTGTGTTTTTTTTTAATTGAGATTTTATTACATAAATGTGACAGATTAAATTATTGGCCATTGATGATTAAACTCAGTCTCCAGTCCCTCTCCCTTGCCTGGAGGTTAAAGGGCGATGCTGCAAGTCCTAACCCTCTCATTACCTGGTTGAGTTTTCTTGTGATTAGTCCCGATTATTTGGAAGCCATCTAGGGGCCTGTCAAGTCATCTCAGCAAAAATCAGGTATGGTTGAAAAGAGCTTGTTATGAAAAATAAAAGATATGCATATCACTCAGGAAGTCCAAGAGTTGTACTACCTCTGTGTCAGGAACTAAGGACAAAGATCAAATATGTTTTTTATTATACCACACCTATGCATCTCATGTCTTTCCTATTAGACACAATAAAAAGTTAATCTGTCCTTAGGAACCAGTTTAAAGGGGCTCTCGCTAGCCAAATCTGGGAATGATAAATGGCTGAGGAGGCAAAGTTAAGTAGAAATGTCAACTGTTAAATGTTGAAGGAATAATGAAGTTTGAAAGTAACCATTTGGCAACAATCAGTTCAGGCAAAAATCATCAATGAATGCTAGAACAAATGGGTACCAGTGTGATGAGAAATAGGACATTTAAGTAGTCCCAAAGTATCGCTGCCCAAATGCTAATCAGTGAAAAGAGAAATATCATAATTTTGAGAAATCTGGTAGACACTACCTAAACACATGACTGATATTAATACCAACAGAAATGAAGCAAATTAATATCATATGCCTCTTGACATAATGCTTTGGAAAAACCCAACATTGCTTCTGTAGTACTCTTGCCAAAAATGTAGAACCTGAATCTAATTGTGAAAGAATATCAGACAAGCCCAAGTTGAGGATATTTTACAAAGTAAGTGGCCTATAGTCTTGAAAAATTGTCAAGATCATACAAGACAAAACAAAACACAACAAAAAATTGCAGAGGATCTATTCCAGATTAGTGGAAGACTAAGCCTCAAAACTACATGCTTCAATGTCACCCACCCATAAAGATATGTTGAATAGATACTGAAGTTTGAATATGTATAAATGTTTGCAGTACTGTTTTAAAACAGGAAGTTATCTTTGATGTATAGATGCAGGACTTATTCTCTCAAAAGAGCCCCTAGCACTATGACTCATAAAAACATAGTTTTTACAATTAAAAGGATGTTCAGAAATCTTTTATTCTCTAATTGTGATTGTTGGAATAAGTGCTTGCTCTACAATCAAATAAATAAAAAGTACTTGATTTTACAAAATGAAGCACTTATTGGTAAAAATACAAAATATTTGAGTTTGATTTTTTTTCCTGAATGACTATATGTATGTATTTGTATGTAGTTAAAACATATATGAACTAAGTGGTTTTGATCAAGAGCTATATTTTCTAGCATGGTCTGAGGCTCAAAATAAATGTAGTTTTTAGTTTGATAAGAACAGCCCACAGGCCAAATAATAAATAAGTAGCTTAATTATCACAGGTACTTTTTTTTTTTTTTTTTTTTGTCACAGCGGCC
>NW_020174561.1:5105538-5140188 GCF_003031525.2 Neophocaena asiaeorientalis asiaeorientalis
GGCCATGGCTCACGGGACCAGCCGCTCCGTGGCATGTGGGATCTTCCCAGATCGGGGCATGAACCCGTGTCCCCTACATCAGCAGGCGGACTCTCAACCACTGCGCCACCAGGGAAGCCCCACAGGTACTTTTTTTGAATGGCAGTTTTAAATCCTGCCTAGTAGCAAAAGCCCTGGTTGTTAAGCAATAAAAATTATGGGCAGAGGAGAGGGGGAAGATGGCGGAAGAGTAAGACACGAAGATCACCTTCCTCCCCACAGATACACCAGAAATACATCTACACGTGGAACAACTCCTACAGTACACCTACTGAACGCTGGCAGAAGACCTCAGACCTCCTAAAAGGCAAGAAACTCCCCACGTACCTGAGTAGGGCAAAAGAAAAAAGGAAAAATGGAGACAAAAGAATAGGGACGGGACCTGCACCAGTGGGAGGGAGCTGTGAAGGATGAAAGGTTTCCTCACACTAGGAAGCCCCTTCGCGGGCGGCGGGCGCCGGGCGGAGACTGCGGGTGGCGGAGGGGGGAAGCTTCGGAGCCGCGGAGGAGACCACAGCCACTGGGGTGCGGAGGGCAAAGCGGAGAGATTCCCGCAAAGAGGAACGGTGCCTGAGAGACTTGTCTGCTCACCCGCCAGGGCGGGCGGGGCTGGGAGCTGAGGCTCCGGCTTCTGTGGGAGCACAGGGAGAGGACTGGGGTTGGCGGCGTGAACACAGCCTGCAGGGGGTTAGTGCGCCACGGCTAGCCGGGAGGGAGTCCGGGGAAAAGTCTGAACCTGCCGAAGAGGCAGGAGACTTTTTCTTACCTCTTTGTTTCATGGTGCGTGAGTAGAGGGGATTAAGAGCGGTGCTTAAAGGAGCTCCAGAGACGGGCGCGAGCCGCGGCTAACAGAGCGGACCCCAGAGACGGGCATGAGATGCTAAAGCTGCTGCTGCTGCCACCAAGAAGCCTGTGTGCGAGCACAGGTCACTATCCACACCCGCCTTCCGGGGAGCTTATGCAGCACGCCGCTGCCAGGGTCCCGGGATCCAGGGCCCCGGGAAAACGCACGGCACGCCTCAGGCTGGTGCAACGTCACAGCAGCCTCTGCCGCCGCCGGCCCGCCCTGCACTCCGTGCTCCTATCTTAAAAAAATTTTTTTTCTTAATAATTATTATTTATTTTAATTATTTTATTTTATCCTCTTTCTTTCCTCCTTCCTTTCTTACTACTTTTTCTCCCTTTTATTCTGAGCCGTGTGGATGAAAGGCTCGTGGTGCTTCAGCCAGGAGTCAGTGCTGTGCCTCTGAGGTGAGAGAGCCAACTTCAGGACACTGGTCCACAAGAGACCTCCCAGCTCCACATAATAAAGACAGACTCATCAAGAAAAAAAGGGAGAAGACTCAAATCAATAGAATTAGAAATGAAAAAGGAGAAGTAACAACTGACACTGCAGAAATACAAAAGATCATGAGAGATTACTAGAAGCAACTCTATGCCAATAAAGTGGACATCCTGGAAGAAATGGAAAAGTTCTTAGAAATACACAACCTGACAAGACTGAATCAGGAAGAAATAGAAAAGATGAACAGGCCAATCACAAGCACTGAGATTGAAACTGTGATTAAAAATCTTCCAGCAAACAAAAGCCCAGGACCAGGTGGCTTCACAGGCGAGTTCTATCAAACATTTAGAGAAGAGCTAACACGTATCCTTCTCAAACTCTTCCAAAATATAGCAGAGGGAGGAACACTCCCAAATTCATTCTACGAGGCCACCTTCACCCTGATACCGAAACAAGACAAGGATGTCACAGAGAAAGAAAACTACAGGCCAATATCACTGATGAACATAGATGCAAAAATCCTAAATCGAGTTATTTGTAGTGAGGTGGATGGACCTAGAGTCTGTCATACAGAGTGAAGTTAGTCAGAAAGTGAAAGAGAAATACCATATGCTAACACATATATATGGAATCTAAGAAAAAAAATGTCATGAAGAGCCTAGGGGTAAGACGGGAATAAAGACGCAGACCTACTAGAGAATGGACTTGAGGATATGGGGAGGGGGAAGGGTAAGATGTGACAAAGTGAGAGAGTGACATGGACATATATACGCTACCAAACGTAAAATAGATAGCTAGTGGGAAGCAGCTGCATAGCACAGGGGGATCAGCTCGGTGCTTTGTGACCACCTGGATGGGTGGGAGGGAGGGAGATGCAAGAGGGAGGAGATATGGGAACATATGTATATGTATAACTGATTCAGTTTGTTATAAAGCAGAAACTAACACACCATTGTAAAGCAATTATACTCCAATAAAGATGTAAAAAAAAAAAAATTATGGGCAGGAGGTTATTCCAACCAACCTTACCCCTCTCTGCCCTGCTGTGCTTTAGTTTGCCCAATGTTTTGAATGCACTTAATGCTACTGAATTGTATACTTTAAAAATGATTAAAATGGTAAATTTAGATTATGCATATTTATCACAAAAATTTACAAATAGCATGTAAATATTTCATTTTAAAAAGCTTTAGGTATTTTCCCAGTTTCTTTATTCTTTGGAAAAAAACTTTTCAAAAGTCAGGATCACAGATGTTGCTATGATCAACATGCTTTGTGACATAAAATCCCTCACGTCTTTGATGGATATTAACCATAATCCCTAGGAAGGCCAGTCAAGGCACCTCAGCTTGTGGCTGGCTCCTTATTCCTTCCTACATGTAGCCTTAGTAAATGACAAAGTGTTTATTTGGACCTTGACTGTGTGGTCCCATTCTCCCTAATGCTTTGTCTCTACTACTTCTGCTGCACCAATGTCTGCTTCTGTTGTTTTTTACTAACTGCAGCCTCCTTGTTGCATTCATATTCTCAGAAAGGGGGTCAGGTGATCTCAGAAAGGGGGTCTCTAACCAAACTATAGCTTCTCTGACTGGCAGAGTTCCTAGAAGTTGCCGGGCCAGGTCTTCTTTGGGTCAGGCATTGATACATGCAAGATGCAAAGTTTTGGCCAGGTTTTCAGGGACATATGACACAAAGCATGGCAACAATTATGAAAAAACAGGTTCAGTCTATTTCACTAAGCATTAAAACAACCATTTTGAAGGGTTAATATAGCATATATTGAATCACTGATACATTGCATGCATTGTGCCAGCCAAATTAGAATTAAGGCTATCACTACAGATATGCCTAGGCAGAAGATATTGTTAAATAGTGCGCTAAGTGAAACATTTCATCAGAAACAGCTGTGCTGGAAGGCAGAGTAATCTGTGATACTGGCTTCAGATTCCTAACCAAGCTAAAGGTCTGAAAGAACAGCGGTAGATTGTGACCTGTTGCATATTTGTAGGATCTCACTTGTCATAATTACTGTATCTTATACTTGAAATATATTTCATCACCATCGACTGAAGCCATACTTTATCTAAAATGACCAGATAATATCACCACTACCAAGATCCTGGACCACAGCCTGTATTCTGGCATTCAGTGATCCGTGATGCAACCTAACAGTACTGTGAACAGGATGTTGAAGCAGCTGTTGCAGTAAGCTGCAAGGGGACATTTGCAACCAGTGAGCAGAAGAAACACGTAGCAAATTGTACAAGCCAAGGTCAAGTAATGCAATAATGCCTTGAACAAAACATGATCTTTTTGATTAAGAGTTTACTTGAATAAGTGAAGGCAGACTCGGAAATACAGCAGTCATTTCCCAATAAAAATTCTCCTTTGGCAAAATTTGAGCATTTTAAAATTTATTTATATATTTATGTAAATTACCCAATATGTGCTTTTTCAAATTACTCTTGTTAATAATTAGGGAATAAGCTCAGGCTGAGTAATATTTCATTATATTGAGTGTATCATGCTTGGTGAAATAAGTCAGAAAGAGAAGACAAATACTCTATGTTATCACTTATATGTGGAATATAAAATGAATGTATATAACAAAACAGAAACAGACTCACAGATATGGAGAACAAACTAGTGGTTAGTGGAGAGGGAAGGAAGGAGGCGTGAGGTGAAGGTATGGGATTAAGAGACACAAACTGCTATGTATAAAACAAATAAGCAACAAGGATATATTGTACAGCACAGGGAAATAGAGCCATTATTTTAAAATAATTTTAAATGGAGCATAATCTATAAAAATCTTGAATCACTATGTTGTACACCTGAAACGAATATAGTATTATAAATCAACTATGCTTCAATAAAAAATAGAGAATAAGGTTAGGAAGAGAAAAAGAAGTCAACCAAATAGTAGAGAAAGTACACTTTCTTTTGCAATTAAGACTTGGAAAAGATAAAGAGTGTTAAAGGAAAGAAAACTTAGTCCGCAGAAGAGGCATGTACTGGGTCCTGTACAAGAAAAAGCTGATGGAGATGAACGAAGGATGTAGGGACAGGAAAGCAGGAGGGAAGGGATTGGCATGCAGATGTCAGCATCTCTAAGCCATCAAATCAGAAAAGCATTAAGCATTTGGATAAAAAAATGTCTTCTCAGTGTGAGATGGCAAATGTATTAAACAATGAGTGATACTGGCCTTTCTCCTCCCTCTTATCTACAAAAATAAATTCTGGCTTTATCTAGTCAGTTCCCCATCCCCTCACCCTCCACCAGACTTCTACTGATCTCCAAAAATGGTCCTGTCTTGTTCCACTTGTCTTTGGCGCTTTCGTGATGAACTATTAAAAGAAGGAATGTGGGCTGAAAGAGAACAATTTGAGTACTAGAGTGGCTTGAGGCATAAAAGTTTCATGGAAGTTTTTCAGAGGAATTTTGAAGGGAGGGGCACAGAAGCTACCATATGAGAGAGATGCTGATGGGGAGGGAGGAGAATTTTAAGCACTGCAGTAGAAATATGCCACCTTCATGGACTTTAAGAAATACATGTGAAGAGCTTAAATTACTTTAAAATGGTCTCTTTGGTTGTGACTGCATTGCTGATCTGATCCTGGACCTCATGGATTGATAGTGGTTTGGGTGGCAAATCAAAGAAACCAGTACAGATCAAATTATTACTTGCTTTCATTCATTGTCATTGATCTTACCCTTAGGGATAATAGATTCTTTTCTACTCTGTGTCGTGAACATAAAAGTCTAACAGCTTTAATTGGTTAATTTCTGACTTTGCTTACTCTTTTCTATTTTTCTCAACTCTAAATTCTCCTACACAGGAATTTTCAAAGACATGGCCTCTACAGTTAGTGAGCTACTTTTGTAGTTTTTGAAAATTTTATTTTTCATAAATTTTATTGTTCACCTCAACCATACAGTTCTGTCTTTCCATACCTGGATTTCAGACACAGATATATCAACCTACAAATAACCGGACTTGTATGAAGATGTGCCCACCTGCCCCGGTCACCCCACTCCCACCCATCTCTGTCTCCTTTTTTCTCTTTCTTTTATATATTCACACACACACACACACACACACACACACACACACACACACTTTGTTTATTTATTGGCACAACTAAAAAGGTGGCAATAAGAAAGGTTAATAACACATTTCCCTCTGCCAAAGCCAAAGAGTTGATGGCAGTTCTTATTTGAGCCTTACAGTTTTAGCCATTATGAAAAGGATCATGTGGTTTAAAAAGCAATTAGTGAAGGCCTGGATGCCCCGGCACAATGCACCTTGAATATTGCCTGAACGGAGTAAGCTTGATAAGAGACCTAGCTATAGTGAAAGAGCCTAGCTTCCAATGGCTGTATTTATGACTACTTGGATCCCAAATATGTAAAGACTGTTTATGCCATAAATGCTGCAGGGGAAACACAGCATTGAATAACTATCATCTGAGCCCTGCTGGAGAAGCAACTATTTGGAAAAGTGCCTGATCAGGTCCAGCCCAGAGATATTTTCAAGGTCTCTTCTCCAACAGCAACATCTAGTGTGGAGCATCCTTCCCATTAACTAGGTGTTAAAGAAAAACCAGACCTGGACAGTAGCTAAGGCCATAAAAACAGATTTTATTCAGAAAAACTTTGGCAACTGGGGAAAGAGACCTCAGTATAGAACTGGCTCAATTCTGAATACAACCAGGAAAAGTGGGAATTTTTATCCAGGGAGCAAGCTGGGGGTTGCTGGAAGGAGAATTACTAAGAGGAAATATCAGGAGCAAAGGGGGATTCTGGCTAAACTGACTTAATACGGTTCTTGGTAAAGTCATGCCAGGGTGATCAGACATCTTGGAGGATGATTGAGGGTGATAAGATATGGAGGATGAGGAATTCTGGTTAAACCAATTTCGCAGGATTCTTGCTAAAATTGAACAATACAGGGATGAAAACAGAAGCCCCAAACTCGACTTCTAGTTGAAAAAGAGCTCACAGAAGAGCCTGACTAAAGTTCAATCATGGGGAGAATCTTCGTCAGTATAAACTGGACGAGTTATCTGTATGTGCACCCATGTTCTGTGACCCAAGTGTTCGGTTCAAAAAGAGTAAATATCAAGGGCAGCTCCAGAGTTTGCCCTTTGCATTAGTTCCAAATACAAAGTCAACCTCAATTAAGTTTCCTTTGGGATTTTGATAATGGATATAAAAGTTTCTGTAAATTCTGTCTGTAATGTATTTTATAAACACATAATTTGCTATTGCAAATTTCTTCTCCTTTCAATTCTCTTATGCAATTAAACCTTTCTGAAGATGGTGAGATCAACTGATCTGCCCTATGAGAAATACTAACAAAATCCTATTTCCCTAGGTTTTTGCTTTTCAACGAGTGTAGACTAGTCAACCAAGATGAACTCTTTACTCTCTCTGACAACAGTTTTTCTTTACACTTAAATTCCTAATTCTCCCTGGAACTCCCACAGTAGCCCCATCAGAAAGTTTCCCTGAGGTATGCTTCACAAGTTCAGTTCAATTTTACTCATCCTACACCCTCAAAAATACAGCCTCAGCCTTGATTTTAATTAAAAATCACTTTCAGGAAGATGATTTTCTACCATGACAATTAAGAATTTGTGGAATAACTTTAGAGAGAGTTCTTGTTCTTTTCTCAGCCTTGGGCAGAGGCAGAGCACTGACCCCTGCATCTTGGCTAAGGTATCACTTCAGCACCATCATAGCTTTTGGAACCCTTGGTAAGGGGGAGATATAGTGTCACAAATTATCCTTTTCTTCCCTCTTGAGAGTAAGCAGTTCAAACCCCAGAGACTTTAGGTTCTCCCAAATGAACACTTGTGGGGTTGGGGACACCTTTGTTCATCTGAACCAGAAGCATAATCTCTCACTCTTTGGTCATTCTTTTAATAAGAGTGTGTCTGTCTAGTTTTGCTTCCCAAGGCAACTTACCTTTCCATTAGTCTTCCTGTTTCCCCCATTTCCAATTTCCTTGTGTATATGATTTTTTCTGGAAAGAATAATGCCACCATGACACTTAATTTTGACCTCTATACCTCTATTCAGTGGGGAGCCATGCCACTCAGAAGCGCATAGTGTTTTCTTACACTGAATTTTGCTGGCTCACGTCAATATTTTCCACCACTTGCAAGGGTATGAGACCATGTCATTCTATTTCAGTTGGGTGGGGTTTGAGTATGAGGGCTTAATCTGATAATGGGCATCTTCTCCTCACCTCCTGGGATGAGGTAAAGGTTTTCAGACTGTTACTGCAGAAGTAGGACTTGCAAGCCCTGAGAGACAGACCTTCCACAGAGTCCACCTATGTGAGGGATCCATGAGTTACTCAGGTCCACATTTCAGTCATCACAGAATAAGAGACAACTCTCTCCTCCATGATTAACATGCCATTGATGAATCATTTGCATGTATCCAATTTTCACAACTTTGTTAAACAGAATATATTAGCACATGCTCTTAATATCTTACATATGATGCTCTTTTTTCAATTAAAAGATTGCTACTAAGTAAAAACTAAATATAGGCTTAAAAAGTCATAAAATGAAAATTAGCGTTCTTATAAATTCATTTTTAGAAAAATTGAAAATCTCATGGATTATCTCAATTTTTATAAGAAACTTTATTTTATCATATATTTTAGATTTTGGTGAACTTCCCTTGGAATCAGTTTGCTAATGGAAAAACAGATGCATGATAATTTAATTTGATTTGAAATAGATTGTAAAATTTTTAAGAATCACAAGTGGAAATAAACAATAAATAAATCCACATGCTAGCAATATTTTATTTTAGTTAACCAAGTTAATTCAGTGATACATTTTCTTAAAACATGCTCAGAAAAGAAAAAAGATTAATGCCTGCTTAGGTATTATAAGTGATATAATAATATCACTGTGAGAAGTCATTAAAGTATTTTTAAGTGTGCTTTGCTAGAAAGAATTATGCAGGATAGAATTTGGTATTATCTGCTCTGTATGTGCATGGATTGGGGCCCTGGCTGGCAATGGATCACACAGTCAGTTTAAGAAGGAGAGAAAAGGGTCAAAAATTCCAGAAATCTAATAAATGTCTATTCCTGATGGCCTCATTCCATGTTATCGCTTCTTTTCTAAAGTGATATTTCTACTTTCCTAACAGATTTATACAACAAGTGCTTTTTTGGTATATGTCTTTTGTATCTTATAGCAATTATTTGTATTTTATATTAGTTTCTCCTGAAAGATTCTATTTTTCTTTTACTAAAATTATCATGTATGTTTAATTTAAATACCATTGTTAATTACTTCCCTTATTTTAAAAACCATGACATAGGTTTGTTTGGTCTCTCTAATTTGAAAAATATTTTTATAAAATTGGAACCTTTTTGCTACTCTGACAAGAGAATAGATTTATTTCTCATTTCGTCAAATAATGAAAACTGAACAAATGCTAACAGCTGCCAAGCCATCAACTCGCTGCTTATGCTGAAAAAAACATACAATGTTAAAGAGGCAGACATAAGGGCTTTATATCATGTTTATGTAGGCATTTGTGAATTAAATTCCAAAAATGTTCTGTCCCAAACCATAGTTATATCTTTCACCTTAGGGCAATCCATAAAAATTAATACGTTAGGTTTTGGTAGAGTTAGTATATTCCACTTAATGGCAGTATGCTTTGTAATTACTAGAAAATATTTTCCTTTTTGGTGGTGGTGGTATTTGTTTTTTATTGAGGTATAATTTGCATACAAGGCAAGTCATTCTTTTTGCATTTTGAAAAATGCACCACAATCAAGACAGAGTACAGTTCTGTCCTCCTCTCAAATTAACTTATATCCCTTTTGTCATTATCCTCTTTTACCAGACTGAATCCCTGGTATACAAAGCTTTGTTTCTGTCCGTATAGTTTTGCCATTTTTAGAATGCCATATAAATAGAATCAGAAACTATGTAACTTTTTGAGTCAGATTCTTTTTATTTAGCATAACGCATTTGAGATTGATCCACGTTTTGTGTTTATCAGAAGTGTATTCCCTTGAATAACTGGGTGGTATTCCATTGATGGTTGTTAATTCCTTCGTCAGCTGAAGGTGATGTAGCTTGTTTCCAATTTTTGGCAATTATATAAAACTTCTATAAACATTTAATGTATTTTTCTTATCTTCCTAAATCTCCAATTGGAGTGAGGATGAATTCATAGAAATGGTAATGGTATAACAAGTCACTCCTACCAAAGCATTACAGTACAGTTCTTTTGGAGACAGTTTCGTCAAAATGCAATATATTACCTATGATCAAGGTATAGGTAAGTATTTCTTGTGTGATATCTCTGTCATCTAGGAATTCTTTACCACAGTGACTTAGGCCTGATCCATTTGGGACTCAGTTGTCCTCAGATTACATAACATGTATATAAACTATTAAAATCATTCTATGTTTGCTCTTTAAAAACAAACAATATGATAGGAATCAGAAGACCTTTAGCTAGGCAAGAGAGAATTTAATGACAAAGTGGTCAGAGATGCATAAAATAAAAGAAGGGTAGTGTATTCTTTTTCTAAGAGCAGTTGACCAAGACCAAAATAAATCAGCACTATATGTGTATGGGACAGGGTCTATGTCTTCTCAGCTATGTAGTACACCATATCATCTAGCGCTTTGTGCATAATGGTTTCAGTGAATAGAAAAAATAATGCATTAATATGCATATGTGTATATATACAGCGAGACTCCAAGGAAGAAACATCAGTGTACCATACTATCCTTCACTCCACTTCTTTTCCCACATTAAGAAGTCACACCTTTTGACTTACTAAATATTTTTCTATTTTCTTCTTTCTATTTTAATTTTCCATGCTCTAATTCTACAGACATATACTAAGTCCAGGAAAAAAAGTGATATATTTTATTATCTAAGTTTACAAACCTTTAACATGCCTCCTGGTGAGTTACTCAGATTATTTTGGAGTTCTTTCACAGTGAAAAAAAATACAATTAAAAATTATGGGAAAGAGATTTATAAATGAAAGTTACAAAAAATTAAGATGCTTTGTGATATTTAGGATATATAATATAAATTTTTCTTTTGAACCTAAAGTTGGTATTTAATTATCATTAGTTGATATTTTCTCCCACAAAATTAATATTGAAGAAATATTTAAGAAGGGGAGCCAAATGAGGCACTTACGTGGTCTACCATGTGCCTCAATATGACTTTGTTTTAGACAAATTGATCATTAAGGGAAATGCTTATAAGCAAACCAGCTATAGATGAGTTACTTAGAAAGTCATTGATTTCAGGACCTGAGATTAATATTGGAAGTATTTATTACAAAAAATAATTATTAGGCCAAAATCACCTTGAGGAATTTATTATATAGAAATAAAGATAATCAGTTTGTAAATATTTGCACATAAGAAAATTTATTGAAAGATTTTTTACTGGTCAAAAACTATAAAAATTTGAGTGTTATTAATAGAAGAATGGGTAAGTAAATTTCAGTACATCTAAACAATGTAGCTGTTCAAAAGTATGAATTCTATTTATATTTATTGACTCAGAAGGATGTATTTTTAAAGGAAAAAATCAGATTGCATGTAAATATATACAATAGTGTTACTCCATTTTTGTAAAACAATAAACAAAACATGTGAATGAAAAAGAGAGAGAAGGAGAGAGTGGGAGAGAATGGCAGAGAGGGCGACAGAGAGGAGAGGGAGAGAGTGGCTATGAGTATATGTGTTTACACTGGTTTGAGTGGTCATGTGGAAATGCAGGTTATCCCTGTTACGTGGGTGGAAGGGTATTTAAAACATGGGGTAGGGCTTCCCTGGTGGCGCAGTGGTTGAGAGTCCGCCCGCCGATGCAGGGGACACGGGTTCGTGCCCCGGTCCAGGAAGATCCCACATGCCGCGGAGCGGCTGGGCCCGTGAGCCATGGCCGCTGACCCTGCGCGTCCGGAGCCTGTGCTCCGCAATGGGAGAGGCCACAACAGTGAGAGGCCCGCGTACCGCAAAAAAAAAAAAAAAAAACATGGGGTAGAGTATCTTCCTTTATCTTTGTATAACTTTTGCTTGGTTCCGTGGCTATAATTAGAATGTGTTCCTGTTGTAATTTACCGACACTTAACAAAATTAAAATTTAAAATCGCTGTCTGAGGAAACATCAGCTTCCTTATCACTAGCTCTTTTCCCTGCAGCAAATTTATGGCTAATCAAGGAAAAGTTCTTAATAACTGTCTGCCTTTGGTAATTTAAAGACTCCCCTACCTACAGGCATGGTATGAACGAGATGTCCTCCCAAGTTCCTTCTGACTTGGCACATATACTTATAGTCATATGAATATTTATTCAACTATATTATATGAAACTATGTGGCACATCTTAGCCCCCAATATTTTTCTCCCATTTAACTCTGTTTGTCTCTGTAGAATTAGTATTTTACAACTGAATCGAGTGAATGATGGACTTTCAAGAAATTTTCCATGAATCTAGAAAATTTCCATGAATACATATATGTACAAATTGAGGTAGAAATAAAGATGATGTGAGAAAATAAGCTAGTTGCCATTTGAAAGCAATATTGTTTGCTAATCTGAAAACAACATTTATAACTATTCATTTGCTCCTTGATTTTGTCCCTGTTCTCTTTCGGTTCATTTTATGTAATACTTTCTTTCTATTTCAAAACTTTCGAAGTGCTGTAAGCAGCCTCCTTACAATAAAAAATTAACGTTGAGGTTAGGAAGTATAAGACACTAGAGATACTTTTCCATAGCAGTTTAAATTAACTTAACCATGGAATGAAATTGAAGTATTCTGCAAAGAAAACTAGAGCTGTATTACTCTCTTCCCCATCACACCAGGTGACAACAGCTACACAACAGCAAAAATCTAGTATATATTTCAACCATTTCCCCTTCTGAAACTGAGCTTTGAGAGGCAAGGATCAGACTTCTATGTTTTATAAATACTCATGATATTCATGAATTCATAGTCATTCATAAATATCATTTATCTAACCATATCCAGTAATTCAATAAATATGGATTAAAAAGAGCTCGTTGTAAATAATCCAAGTACAATAAACAAATAATTGCTACTTCAGCCTTGGATGACAAAGAGAAAATAAAAGTACTCTCCTCTTGTTCCTCCCTCTGCTTTCCAGGAAATTTACAGACACAAATATTCTCTGTGTGTGATATTCCTGTATGTAGATGTAGGCATTCCATTTATTATGGACGAATGTGGGATGTGGTGGAGTTATCAAGTGGTGCTTGGTATATAAGAAACCAATTTAGAATGGTCTGTTTCTGTACGCCTACAACCATATGGGTTGGTAACTTACAGAATGGCTTGTTGGGAGACTAATCATATGGACACCTGCTCCACTCAATACTACATAGAGATGTTGATGAGTTAGTTTCTCTAAGCTCAACTTCATCATTCTTGATTGCAGTGCCTACTTCATAGGATTGCAAAGAAGATTACATAAAGGGTGGCTTGCAAAATACTCAGCAAAGTTCCTGGCACAAAGTCAGTGGTCTACATATGCTGGCCACTAATGATATAAACTATGTTCAGGGCCATTTCTTGAATCCACTGAGCTAGAAAAATTGTTTTATTGTTTCTGTATGCTTCCATTTTCTAGGTCCAGTAGTAAATTTAAGAAAATCGATTTAAGACCAAGATAATTTAAACAAAATGATAGCTAATGCTCAGACCAATTAGACCAAGGGAGATTGTGACCCTGAAGTAAACATAATGGAAAATACTCTTCAGAACTGCCATGGTTCTTAAGAAGTAATCAAAGGTGAGAGCATCAAAAAAGAAAATAATAACCCAGAGAGGACTACTCTTGCAGCTTCTGAAAGACAAAAATAGCAATTGCAGGTAATTTTAAGCAATCGTTATTTTTTAAAATAAATATATTTATTTTATTTTATTATTTTATTTATTTATTGTTTTTGGCTGTATTGGGTCTTCGTTGCTGTGTGTGGGCTTTTCTCTGGTTGCAGCGAGCGGGGGCTACTCTTCGCTGTGGTGCGCGGGCTTCTCATTGCGGTGGCTTCTCTTGTTGCGGAGCACGGGCTCTAGGCGCGTGGGCTTCAGTAGTTGTAGCACGTGGGCTCAGTATTTGTGGCTCGTGGGCTCTAGAGCACAGGCTCAGCAGTTGTGGTACACGGGCTTAGTTGCTCCGCGGCATGTGGGATCTTTCTGGACCAGGGGTTGAACCCATGTCCCCTGCATTGGGAGGCAGATTCCCAACCACTGCACCACCAGGGAAGCCCTTAAACAATCTTTAAATTCTCTTTCTTTAAACTGCCATTATGAGGAGTGAGGAAATTGTTATGAAGTACTTTTTTTACCTCTGCCTTTAATGGCTGGTTGTTGTGAATCAGAGAAAAGAGGCAGGAGAGGTGATAAGATAATAGGAAAACATGGAAGGGGTGAGGGGAAATCTTTAACTTTGTACTGTTTTAAATAAGTTTATAACAGCAGGCTCACTTTTCTAAAAGTGCGCAAGATTGAAGAAAAAGAGAAGGAAAAGAAGCAGTGTTTTGTTTTTTTCTTAACATCCTTATTGGAGTATAATTGCTTTACAATGGTGTGTTACTTTCTGCTTTATAACAAAGTAAATCAGCTATACATATACATATATCCCCATATCTCCTCCCTCTTGCGTTTCCCTCCACCCTCCTTATCTCACCCCTCTAGGTGGTCACAAAGCACTGAGCTGATCTCCCTGTGCTATGTGGCTGCTTCCCACTAGTTATCTATTTTACATTTGGTGGTTTATATAAGTCCATGTCACGCTCTCACTTCGTCCCAGCTTACCCTTCCCCCTCCCCATGTCCTCAAGTCCATTCTCTACGTCTGTGTCTTTATTCCTGTCCTGCCCCTACGTTCTTCATAACGATTTTTTTTTTTTTTAGATTCCATATATATGTGTTAGCAAATGGTATTTGTTTTTCTTTCTGACTTACTTCACTCTATATGACAGACTCTAGGTCCATCCACCTCACTACAAATAACTCAATTTCATTTCTTTTTATGACTGAGTAATATGCCATTGTCTATATGTGCCACATCTTCTTTATCCATTCATCTGCCAATGGACACTTAGGTTGCTTCCATGTCCTGGCTACTGTAAATAGTGCTGCAATGAACGTTGTGGTACATGTCTCTTTTTGAATTATGGTTTTCTCAGGGTATATGCCCAGTAGTGGGATTGCTGGGTCATATGGTAGTTCTATTTGTAGTTTTTTAAGGAACCTCCATACTGTTCTCCATAGTGGCTGTATCAATTTACATTCCCACTAACAGTGCAAGAGGGTTCCACAGAATCATTGATATTGAAGAATCTTTGCATTCCTGGGATAAACCCCACTTGATCATGGTGTATGATCCTTTTAATGTGCTGTTGGATTCTGTTTGCTAGTGTTTCATTGAGGATTTTTGCATCTATGTTCATCAGTGATATTGGCCTGTAGTTTTCTTTCTTTGTGACATCTTTGACTGGTTTTGGTATCAGGGTGATGGTGGTCTCGTAGAATGAGTTTGGGAGTGTTCCTCCCTCTGCTGTATTTTGCAAGAGTTTGAGAAGGATAGGTGTTAGCTCTTCTCTAAATGTTTGATAGAATTCGCCTGTGAAGCCATCTGGTCCTGGGCTTTTGTTGCAGTGTTTGTTAATCAAATAAAATGTGCTAAGCACTCAGCTAGGTGCTTTGTATATACATATAAAATTTACTTCATCCTTTCATTCATCTCACAAAGATGTTTAGTCAGGATAGGTTAGGTTATCCTATAATAACAACTCTCAGTGGCTTAAAACAGCCTAGATCTAGGTAATTCTCAAAGGCAGCTCCTTTCCCCATGACTGCTCAGACTTGCAATTCCATATCATATCAATACATCCTTCCAAAATTGAAAACAAAGATACTTCTGTAAAGTTTCATAATGCCACTTAATGTTTCTTCCCAGAAATGACATGTTACTTCCACTCACATTTCACTGGTCAAAGCAAATTACAGCAGCATGTGTCACTTCAGTGGGGAACAGAACGTAACTTCCTCATGTGCCTCAAAGCAAGAGAGCCAGAAATTCTGGTGAGCAGCATTGATGTCTATCACAAAAAGGAACTTCCTATTTTGAATGTAAGGAATCTGAGATTCAGAGATATTAACAACTTAGGCAAAATCACCCTCTACCTATGTGATATATTGGAATGCAAAATTCCTAAATCTATATTCTTTCCATTGCAACACCTTGCCTCACATATATTCACTATCACATTGGTATCAATGTCACACACAGAACAAACATATTTTCTACTTACATCAAAGTAGAAGTGAGCATTATAAGTTATCCCGTAGCCAGATAACACAGAGAACTGTGCCAATTACTGTAAAAACTACTAATATCATAATCATAGACTTTGGAAGGAGTTATTCTTATCCAGTTTTGATATTGAGATCCAATATTTTCTATCTTGCAGTGTTGGTATATTTTTTATTTATTCTGGTTTTTGTTTTCAAAAGGATTTTAGCCCTTGTGTGTCCTGAAGGAACCTCTGTTGTGCACTTACTGCCTGGTAAAATCAATGGCATGCAGTTCAAAGAAAGTGCACCAATTAGGCTAAGAACATTTTCCAGATTCAAGGAAGCCTTCTCCACATTTGAGCTTGGTCTTTGGATCAGTGAAGATAGTAGTTCAAAGGGACTAGTCAGTGTAGTAAAATAAGTACCCTTGTTACCCATTAAAATTGCCTTTGTAAATAAAGTACAGTGAGTTTCCCTTTGATCTTAGGAAGATAGTCCAGCATGCTATACATAGCACAAAGATGAAAGTAGACAAGGCTGCTTAAAATGAAATATGCCACTGAGTGATGTAAAGCTTTCAAACTCATTTGACCAGAAGCAGAAGTAATCTTATAAGTAATGTCCTTGCTTTGCAGTATTTTCATAGGGCATTTGGCACTAATTTCAGGTGATTTTTTATTAATATGAATAAACAATGGGTACTGCTGGGAAAATATTATAGAACATTAGGCATAAATATGATCAATGATTTATGATAGGCTGCCTATATTTATTTCCATTTCTTGAAAGTTATATCTAGCTTTTGTATTATTTGATCAAGAATTCCTTGTCACTCTTCTCTCTGGTCAGGACATTACATTTTTTTAATTTAATAAAAATTCCTGTATATTCTTACATTTTTATCATCCCCTGGCTGGTTGACATGACTTGTCTTATTATTGGTAGAGGATGGTGCATTAAAAATTAGAAAATAGGTAAAGTTAGATTGTTGCATTTTCCTTTTTAATGACTCACTCCTAGCTTCTAGTAGATTTCCTCTGGTTCACTTCTCTCCTCAAATGTCAATTTTTATACTAGTTTTTAACAAATCCAAGCTGAGGTTTTTGCTAATATTTAGCTTATATTCTTAGCACTGGCATTTTAATAGACGTTTTGAACCCAAAGGAATGAATCTCTCTTGGAGGAATTTTCTACACAAGTAATAGATGGGGTGTAAGAAGTTGTCTGAGTAGGGTGCAGCAGTTGACTCTCACTGGCTTTCTTGTCACCCATTTGGAAAGCTAACCCTGGTTGAAGTATATATATAATATGTACAATAATTCTTACTTCAGCTTTGTGGCAGTTTTGTTATATCATCTTTTTAAAAGTTTGTTGAAGAAACCTTATTTTATTAAATCCCTAAATGATCTATAAAGTTTGGGCTTTCAGTATTTTTGTGACTGAATTTCTCTTTGGCAATTAAAAAAAGTACCTATTTTTCGACTGGGTCATTATCATAAACAATGTTTTCCATTTTTTGTTTAGAAGTTATTTTGAATAAATTCAAATTAGGGTCACATTTGATGATGTGCTTTCTGAAGATTAAAAGAAATTTCTCAATATATCTTTTTAAAAGTTAGAGGAAAATTACATATGTATAAACATAGAATGATCAGAATTACATTTCTGTATCTGCAAGCCAGCTACTCTAGGTGGAATTATGGCCACCTAAATATGTCCCTGTTCTAATTCCTGGAACCTGTGACTATCTGTGTTATCTTACATGGATAAAGCCACTTTGAAGATATAGTTAATCTTAAGGACCTTGAGGTGGGGACAATACCTGGATTATCCATGTGGGCCCAACCTAATCATGTGAGAGCTTGTAAGACACTCTCAGACTGAAGAGAGAATCAGAGGGCAAAATGGTTAGAGAGATGGAGGAAAGAGTCTATAGGCCACCAAGCATGGATGGTCTTTAGAAGTTGAAAAAGACAAAGAAATGGATCCTCTTGTAGAGCCTCAAGAAAGGCATGCAGCTCTGCAAACATCTTGATTTCAACCTCGTGAGACCTGTGTTGGACGTCTGAGTTTCTGTATTATAAGCTAATAAACTGGTGCTGTTTTAAGTCATTTAGTTTGTAGTCACTTGTTACAGCAGCAATAGAAAAACAATACAGATTTTGGTACCAAGAGTGAGGTTTGAACCCATGTAGCATACAATATACCAGATATTATTTTTTCTTTAACCTGAGAAAAATACATGTTTAGGAATACAATTTAATAATAAATGTGAAAAAACAATGCTACATATACAATTTTATTTAATAATTTTTACATGCAGGAGTTATATTTCTTCTTGGTTCACAATGAGAATTGTGCTTTATTGATTTTTCTAATTATTTTAATAAGAACAATTCAGAAAAAACCCTCCAAACATAAACAAACCAAAAACATCTGAAGTCTCACCATCTGGAGAGATCTTCTATTGATATTTTAATGATTGTTATTTTACACATCTCTATTTTTACACATACACACTCATACATAAAATTTTACATAAATGGAATCGTTACGCTTACCATTTTTATTCAGTAAATTATTTTTAATTTTGAAATGTACTATTCATATATAAAATACTAAAACATATAACTAGTGTATACGCAATAACAATAAACACCTCTGTACCCGCAACTCAGATTAAGGAATGTAACATTTAACTGTACTTGAAAGTCCCCTGTGTTCCTTACCAATTGCATTTACCCTCCTCTATTCCCAGAAGTAACTACTTTCTTAACTTTTATATTAATCTTCCCTTGCTTAAAAAATAAACTCAGCACTCATATATTTATTCCTAAGCAATTTTTTTTAGCTTTGAAAAACTGAGCAGCAAGCCAGATTTATCTGTAAAAAGAAAGCAATTACTGCTATTAAATGAAGGTTCCCAAGAGCATGTAAACAGAAAAGAACCTCTCCGTCTCGTGGTGGAGTTTTATCTCCACAGAGTCTATTCAGTACTTCTCTTATGATTTGGGCTGGTGGGAGACAGGGTCATCCTTCTTGAATTTGGAGTTGAGGGAATTAAGATTGAAATATAATAACAGATCAGAGCAGAGACATGCAGAGTATTTTGAAAGGCAGACTAGCTTTCAGGCCCATGAAGCTTGACATCAACCTGATTTTTTATATTAAAAGAACTTAAAAAAAAAACTACAGGTGAAAAAAGTGATTGATCTTCAGTAGAAGGATGGGAAAATGAGAATCTTTCTCATGGGCTGTGCCCATCCTGAGTCCATCAGAGGTAGAAGCTGTCCTGATCCAGGTATACAACCCTTTCCTGGCCCTTCAGCAGAGCAGAGCAATCCCTCACATGGAGGTGGGTATTGCCAGGGCTTGTAGGGCACTTATCTCCTATTCCGTATGTAGAATTGAGAAGGATTCCCTAAGAGAAACCCTGTTGGCCCTTCTTTTCCTTGTTTACTTCTTCCCACAGGAGAAGAAATGTCTTACCTAATAAGTGAAATTTGGAAGAGAAAGATGTCTCTCTTTGTCCCCATCTCTCTCTCTTTCTATATCTCTCTTCCCTATATGGAAACCAACCTTCCCATAGTATACATGCAATTTTGGTCTGTCTACTTCCTTGTAGTCAGACACCTGGCTGTGGTGGTACCTAGGATTGAGCAGCTGTACCAATGACAATGTCAGTTGGTCTAATTCAATGGAGAAATATTATCAAGTGCACTTAGTTGCATAGCTAAAGCTGTGTCTTCACTCTAGCCTTTATCAGTAACAGCTCCATCTGTTTGACTCCATATTTGCCTTTCAGTTGGTACCAAACTTACAGGGTAGAAAGGGATGCTATCTATTAGGCTCCTTTAAACCCTGGCAGGTATATCAGATTGTCTTGTGCTGATGTCCTTAGTTATCCAAATCGTATATTTAATTCCTCTTGTTCTGATTCTGTACTCACCAAGCAGCCTTCAGATAAAAGCTCACCTCTTTACGAGGCTTGTTTATAGGAAAATAATGTGTGCACCAGAGGATTTTACGTGCACGGCTTCCTTACCAGTTCTGTTTCTCCTTGTAAATTAATACATTGGCATTTTGTTTTGACACTTTACTTTTGTGAGCCTGGTTAATGTGCATCTTCCCTTAAGAGATGAGTCTGTCAATAGAATGACCTTGGAAATTGTGAGCAGTAGAGTCAGACAAGGCTCCAAGACATTTCAGAATTCAATTTAATGTGTTTTAATACTGGGAAGAGTTGGGTGGTTTGATTAATGTGAGAAAACGCAGGATTGCCTTACAATCCAATGTCATTATACCTAGATGTGAATACATTTACTTGTCTTAAGAACTCAGGAAAGTAAAATCCAATTAAGAGGTATGGCCACCTGGGTGGGAGTTGGAGACCCTAACCTGACTTGAAAATTAGATAACGATGTAATTCACTTCTAATGGATATGAGCCACATGAAGTTTTCTTCTTTCACAGTGGAAGTCCTTATTATAGGCTGCTATAATCTACAGGGTTCGGTACATTCCAGCCCTGCACAGACAGGATCCAGGTTTATCCCAGGACTTGCCTGAGGTCACTGAGCAGATTAGAAGACAGCTCCAAAAGTCATATGGGGAAATAACCCCTAAAATTTTGTGAGATGATATGTTTCCTTTGTGGGAAAGAATTTTTCCTATCTGAAAGATTTGGAATTAATTGTAGGAATATTCAAGAGAACCAAAATGAAATATTAATTTTTTACATTAATTAATGTGTGTATACTCGCTAAATTAAGTATCTGTAATGCCTAAGAGGCATTACGTGTTAGAAAAACAGCTCAAGCTTGTAATATTGTTTTAAAATGTCTAAATGAGAAGTGATATAGAATCATGTGTCTAGACTGACTATAATCAATTTTATAATATTGGGTCAACCAAAAAGTTTGTTGGGGTTTTTCCACATGGAAAAACCCCAGCGAACTTTTTGGCCAACCCAGTAGTATTTGAAGATTTAAGAAAACTTTAAACCATTTTTAAAGTTTCATTTATTAATTTTCTAAGTATTCCTCAAATACTTGATTAAGTTTGTTAGATAATTCATATATGCATAGAAAAAAATTGAGCATATTAAATGCATTAGTGCAGTTTAAAATGTTTAAAAGGAGTTTAATTAACAAGACTTATAACTGGTTCCAGACAGTAACCAAAGACCTCCTTTAAATGGACTGTGAAAATGTGTTAGCTTTCTACATGGGATAATAGGTTTATAAAATAACTGAAAACTGAAAAGAAGAACTAATCCTTTTTTACATATAGCTATACTAAATTGAATATTTTTTAAACTAATAATCTATTAATGAATTTTTTTCCACATGAAAACCAATCTGGAGGAACCCAAATTCTCATTTAGTAGGAATCACTTGTAGTATTAGACACAGATCAAAATTGTGATATCAAAAAGTCGATGTCAGTGTCTAGATTAGGTAAATTCACTAGAGAATGCCAACCTAGAATGGCCCGTTGAGAGTTAGGCAACCGACCTTGAATCTACTACATTCTGACCGCATTATTGCCAATTCCCTTCCTTTTCTGGAACATCTATAACTTTTTTAGTGCTTTATTAAAATACGCTGTTTCCTTAAAGTACTGAATATTTAAAATATGACATATCCTTGTGATTAAAGCACACACTTTAAGTAATCATTGGTTTTTATGTTTCTCAAGCAAGTCAGCTCTGGTAATAATGAAGACAGACTTGTAACCTTAATAATGGAATTTACCTAACTTCCTAATGACTTTTCATGAGTTTGCACTTCAAAAGAGCTTTTGCCCCTTCTCTAAGTCCTATTGTGTGATGCATGAATAGATCTCTAGTTATCAATGGCAAGAGCGTTTGGGAACCAGACAGATCTTGGTTTGAATTACAGTTCAGCCTTACACTAGATCTGAGACCTTGGGAAAGATATTCAACCTCTTAGTCTTCTCATCTATAAATTGAAAATGATGATATCTATCTTATAGGGTTGTTGAAAAGCTTAGAGATATTATACGAAAAGAGTTGGTACACAACTGGCCCTCAATGGAATAACAGATGTGATTTTTATAGGTAGTGTAAAAACAAGGGTGTGTATGTGTTGTTAGGTGAGAAAGGGTTAATTTTTGCAGTGGGCTGTGTGTGTGTGTATATGTGTGTGCAGATCAAGGACCAGCTGCCTTGACAATATGCTGCTGCGGTGAATCGTGGCTGGCTGCCAAACAGAGGCTCCAAAGACCCTTGTGCAAAGTTAGGCGATGATCTGCAGAGTGTAAATGATACCCTGCAAAAACTCGAACTTCAGACTTCGTGGGATTGAAGCTCTGCCCTCATACAATCTCCCAGAGATCACATATCCTATGCCCCATTGGAGTGAGAAAAATCCCTAAGCCCAGCAATTGTCCCTATAGATTTTGGGTTGCCTATTTAATTCCTTAAGGTCTCCTTCACTCACTAGCCACATGCCCTAGTGTTCATTTTTTTCATACAGCTAGTAGATGCTTGTTTTTATTTTTTTAACCGCCCCCCCCATGATTATTTGAGGCAAAAGGTCAGACTTTAAAACTTGTGGAAACTATAAAAAGGGTTGTCTTCTACGTACTGTTGTGGCTGCTGAAATTCTGAAAGAGGGATTTTATATCAGGCTCCAACTCTAAACAATGTTAAAAGAATCAAATAGGATGATGAGAGAGAGAGAGAGAGAGAGAGAGAGAGAGAGAGGTCAAAGATGGTGACAACATTTGGATGCAAAAAGACTGAGGTTTTTAAAGAGAGCTCTATGAAAGGGAAAAGATCTCCAATGACAGTCTTACTGAAATTCACTCTTTTTCAATTAAGTCTTTGTCTAAAGCACCTTTTAAATTGAATAACAGAGATGTGTATACATATATATATATATATATATATGTATATACGCATGTATGAGTTTTCTGGCCCATTTTAATTTCAGAGACATGAAAAGTATCCCTCTGGTCACTCTTCCTTTAAATATAGAGTAGCAATATAGTTTAGTAAAAAGAATTTACAATCTGAACTAGCTAGATCCATTTTGTAGTTATATGAAATGGGATAAATTGCTGAGCTTCTGGCGTGATCCACCTGGCTTAAAATCCTAGCTCCTTTATTGCCTTTATTGCCATGTTGCCTTGGGCAAATTTATTTACCATCGGGAACCTCACTTCCCTTTTCTGTCATAATAGGACAGTAATTACTACTGTATTTTTATGGAGAATGGATTGAGGGGAGCAAATATTAATGTGCCAAAGGCTGAGGGAGCAGTCCAGTTGAGAGACTGCAGTTTGTTTGACTAGGTTGGTGGCAATGGGGACAGAAAATGAGATGGATTTGCAGTATGCTTTGCAGTAGAATTGATAGAACTTTCCATTAGAGTGAATACAGTGTCGATATAAAAGAACGAATCAAGGATAAAATCTAGATTTCTGGTTGAAAGATGGTTCGAATCAATGGTGATCCCACTTACTACTTGTTCGGAAGTGGTGTAGTGTTCCATTGCTAAGAGTTCCATTTTGCACACGTGAACTTGACATAACCTGTATCTGGTTGGATGCTAGAATCTGGAGTTCCCAGTAGAAGTGTTCTGGCCTAGAGATGTACTTATAGGAGTCGTCAAGATATCAATGTAATTTAAAGCTTGAGAACTAATTGAGATGGTACAAGGGTAGGGTGACACTGGCGGGAAAGAAAAGGAAGAAAAATAACAAGAAGGGGCAAAGTGGGCTCAGGAAATGCAGCTGTTCCCCATTCCATCATCTCCCAGTGCCCTGCAGGGAGAAAGAACTCTTGAAACTAATCCTGCTGTCTCCTTCCAGGGTTAATTTAGAGGAGTAGGGAGGGGACAGTAGAGACATATATGAAAGCCTTAAATAGAAGCAGCTGCTGACTCTTCTGGGTAGTAATTTGATGACTATTTATTTAGCTTCAGTGGAATAATTTTGTGAAATAGATGAAACAGTTTAAAATATTCTTATGCTGACTGTATATACCTTTATGTCTTACCAATTTTTAAAAATTGCATGGGTAGATTTACAGAAGGGCATTTCCAGGTAGAATTGAGATATTTTAAGGGTATAAAAAACTTGGGTATGCCATATGTTCAGTTTGAGTTAGCCCAATCAGTAAATATTACTGTTAAAATTCTAAAGCACTACATACCTGTTAATGATGGATGATCATTTCTATTTGTGCTTTCCACATGATTATAAAATAAAATAAAATTATATTGGCAATTTGCATCTATTATGTCTGTGACAGTAAGTGCTTTTTTTGTTTGGTATTTAATGGAAAGCAATAATTTAATAAGCCAATGAAAGTTTTGAATGATTATTTTATGAACTATGAATCTTTTTTTCATTCTCCTTATTCAGCCTGTAAGCTTGGGGATTTTTTTTCCTTTCTTTCTTTCTTCCCTAAGGAATGAAAGAGTTGAAAATCTGAAGCATCCCTATTATGGTCTGCACCGAAGTTACTACGTTAAAAACAAGTTCAGCAAGTTTTAAAGAAAAGACCTGTTAGTTAAGTAGAAGGCAAATATTTTCATTAGTGCTGAGTGGAAAAGGGAAAGTTTCATGTGACACATCAATGTTCGATCACTTCTCACCCAAAGCCCTTTTACCTCAGAGAAGAGGGAGAAAACAAAATAATGAATTCGAAATGAGGAGAGTTTACATCAGCAAAAATTTTTTTTTTCACAAAATGGAGAAAGAAGAGATGGTGCTATTTTATTCAGCACCTCAGTACTGTTTCATGTAAAATAGAAACTCAAACAATTATTTTGGATATGTTTTTGATTAGGATGGAACAATTAAGAATAATAATTGAGAAGATGCTAAAGGTAGTAAGGAAGATAGGGAAAGGAAGTACATTCCTGTAGCCTGACCCATTGTGTGCATGCGGTGGAGATGAAAACGGCTTTTCATCTCCTGAACACCATCTCACACCTAGATGGCGCCAAGAAGGCTTCATTTACCTTCTGGAAGCGATATGGTGCCCTGACATTGTGGAACTGAACCAAGGCCTTTGGGATGCACCTCTGGAGGAAGGAGGGGTTTCTCTCAACAGTGGTCCTCATCCCAGGGAACTCAATTTGAAAAGGGGAGAGAGCAAAGCTGTCCCATTTTAGACTTGTCAGTGTAATTATTGGTGAGGAGAGTTGATCTCTGTTAGAAGTGCTACCTTCAACCCAGCGCCAAAGGAAGCTTGCCTCAGGAAACTAAATAAAATATTCAAATGAATATTCAAATATGCAAATGAAAATTTGCACAGGAAAATACTGGGGTCACAAACCGCTCTAATCGCGAACCTCTTAAAAGAATTGTTACACTGGCTGGAGGAGGACTGGCTCAGCCCTCCACATGCATATCATTCTTCTACTTCAACCAAGGGAGTAGTGGACAAAACCGTGAGAAGAAGGGAGGCACAATGACAGTGCAGTCATGCCTACATCACCAGGAGCAACAGCATACCGAAATGGAGCACAGCATTGGCAATGGAAGTTGAGTCACCATATTGGTGCCTGTATATAGAGCAAGTTCTAATGATATCCAGGGACAGGGTGAGATAGGCTGGCCCTCGTTGAAGGAAATAAGTGTGTAAAAGCTTGCAGTTTAAAAACAGACAGACAGAAGACCACGGTTATCATATCACTCCTTCCCCTGCAAACATATTCTCTCCTATTGATGAAAAATGGCAGCATGTATTCCATTCAGAGATTGCACTTAAAATACTTAACACCATTATTGTCCAGACGACAACAAACTAGAATGGCAGTTCCATAGTTCCTGGAGGGCAAGTGCTGCCCCAGCCTTAATGCTTTATTTTCTAGGTGGTCAAAGATTGTGGGAGTGTGGGCCAGGTAGCTGGGGAGCCAAGGGCTCAGAGCAGCAGCTATTTCAGAAGCATTTCATATTTTAATGACCAGTAGAGCCATATCCATGCTTGCCAGATAAATATAAACTCTGATGAAATTAGATGAGTTCCCAAATGTTTCCTCCCTCTTGAAAACTTGAATCAATGGTGTGCAGCATATATTTTTTTTTTTTTATATTTTGGTTCAATAATGAATCTGAGCATGATTCCTTGATCATTCATCAGGTATTTATTTTACTACACATTAATTTTGGTGATAGAAAAGATTTTGGAGCTACTTATTTTGAGAGTTACTTTCTACCTCAGATCTCTAATCAAAATTGAATTATTGTCAAATGGTTTTTATAGATCCAAATCGTGATTTCATTCGTATATAGAAACAACGTTTTAGTGTATGCATGCACTTGAGCTATCTCGGGATCATTATACGTAAAGATTCGGGAAGAACTCATTTAGCACAGCTTTTCTAAGCATGGTTTTTAAAAAGGTAATCAGCAAATAAACTGCCGACCATAAGTTATTTTTTAAAGTACTAATAGGAAAGATTGATTAAAAAAATTTTTTTTTGCCATCGATGCGACCAGGGGAAGAAACTGATTCGGATACGAGTCAACTCTGCCTGCCTATCTAAATGGAGTGGATATCCAACAGAGAGTACACACGTTAAGTTGCTTTCCAGCACCCAGGTTGCTTGTTCCAACCCTCCTACTAGCCCTCTGTTGATTAAGGGCCACATTTCCAGAGGGCAGCAAGAACCCATGATCCTGAGAAACAGGATAGACTCTCAGTCCAACTGGGTTGCCCGGACTTTCCTTGGTTATGGAAGGACAGAAAAAATTATTAGGGAACTTGGAGAATTTTCTGTTTTGGAGAATTATAGGCAGAATTTAGTCCTGTCTTCAGGTGTTTTATCCCAGAGAAAAAAAGGATGACTAAAAAAAAAAAAATCTGCTGCCAGATAGATAAGTAGATAGACAGATAATTTTAAAACGTAGGCTTGGCTCATGGATGAGTGATATGAGTGCAAAACCATCTTTGTGTTTCTGCTTCTCTCCAGTTCAGCCATCTCATTAACTCTTCCTTTTCTGATTCTTCTTTCTTTCTTTTTTATTTCAACCTCCTTGCCTCTCTCCCCTTCCCCCTCCTCCCATACCCTCCCTTCCCCTCTCCTTCTCTTCTTTCTCCCCTCAATATCTCTTCCTCTTCTCCCCCTCCCTCCTCGTGTCCCTCCCCCTCTCCTACTTCCTTCCCTCCCTCATTCCCCTTCGGTTCTAACTCCAGTCACACAATGCTTCCTTAATCCTTTCCCTCTTTTAACGCTTCAGCACAAGTAACCAAGCACAATGTGGGAAATTGGTCTGGGGGAGTTTTGTGGGCATTGGAGCTAAGGGTGTAGAAGAAAGATTTTATGATGTGGGTATTGTAAAAGGTTTAAAGTGGTAAAATATTCAGATCTTCTATAGATCATTAGAACAGAGTATATAAAAAGGGCACAGATTAAATTAAATGTGCCTTAGTGCTGCTAACTAATTAGACTAAGTAAATACTCATGATTTGTTTAATCATTTTTACATTAAGAAGATTTCTCAAATGGAGGATAATTACAGCCAAAGCCTAATTTTAACATACTCTTCTGTTCTGATGCATTAATGATTTCTTTTGTGTTATAATTGTTGTATTCATCAGGGCTCGTTAAGTGTTTCCTTTTCAGTATTCATGTAGAGGATGCAGAACGCAAAGTGGGAAGTGTGTCTTAAGAATGAGCCAGTTATTGAAATGAGTTTGATATTTCTAGTCCAATCGCTGCAGTTTTATTATCTGCATGGCAAAAAATTCTAAAACATTTGGCACTACCATTCGTTTTAGCAGAAAACATATCTTTTGAAAATCAGAACTTTCCCTCATTCTGTTCAATTAAGAATCTCAAATGTACTTATACTGAACTATAATTGATTACTGCTGTACTAATTATTTTGTGATGATTATTAAGTCATAAAAATCATATAATATTGTCATTTTTATCCTGTAAATGAAAGAATAATGGGTTAAAATGAATCATGATTTATGGTCTTGAATCTGAATGAACAGAGGAAATTTGTAACTACAAATTAGCACAGATTAATAAACTACAATTTTGCCTTCTATGAATGTCCAATGTTCAAAAAAATTATAAGATTAAGTATGAATGTGGGTGCATAATACAATTGTATGTTTTAATTCACAGCCACCTTCAAACTTGAAAGATAAAAGAGTAGAAAGAAAGCAAATTTAACACTTAAAATTCTAGATACACCTAGAGGAGATATAAGTATTTGATTTATGTAACACGAGAACCATTTTAAAGCCTCTGAGAAGCAGGAGATTGTTTTTCGTTTTTTTAACCAAAGATAACATGTAAACTAATGTTGTAACTTTGAACTTTAACAATTGAGATGTGATTTGTCATAATAATATCAAAACGCTGAACTATTGTTATCAATAGAATTGAAGGACATTCTCCATATCAGCACTTTGTGTTAGATTTAAGTAAAGGATATTAGGTCATGGATATTTTGCCTCTAAAACACCTACTATTGCTAGTAATTTTTGTCAGAGCTCAAAAGGACAGAATTTTAAAATATGTGGTCCAATCGCTCGATGTTGGAACTATAATATTAAAATGAAAGAAGTTAATAGAATGTTAGGGATGAAAAACTCTTTCCACCTCTCCAGGTAGAGAGCCATTAAACA
The DNA here is from genome assembly GCF_003031525.2 of Neophocaena asiaeorientalis asiaeorientalis. Taxonomy (NCBI): domain Eukaryota; kingdom Metazoa; phylum Chordata; class Mammalia; order Artiodactyla; family Phocoenidae; genus Neophocaena; species Neophocaena asiaeorientalis. Next base: position 5,133,829 of record NW_020174561.1, read on the forward strand.
ATTCTAGGCTTCCTGGCTCAGAAAAAATCTGGATGAGAACCTCAGTCTTCTGCTTCCCAGTTCACTGGTCATTTCACTCACCAGATAGGCTTGAAGTAGCTCAGAACAAAATTAGATTTGGAATATCACAATCTGCGAAAAGTAAATTTTCCTTCAAATATTTTCTCAGAGACTTTTTTCAAAAGGTTAGTTCAGTAATACTTTCATGACATGACCAGAGTTACTGATTTTAGAACCTTAACTACACAGAACATAGATGGATAAAACACATACATGTACACACACTCCTTATGCAAAAACAGACAACATGAAATCCTTACACTAAAGCTCATGCATTTTTCTAGACTCCCATTAGAGTATATTTCCTCTGACTCTGAGTTCCATTCTATCATCTTGCTTCTCCTGATTTTCTGCTCAAAGTAGATTAGATTTCTTCCTTTGCTTTTGACAGGAAAGAGAGCAAGGTATAGGCAAGGGGAGAGCTATGTAGCTTGTTGCAAGCCTGCTACAACCAGCAAAAATAACAAACAAACCAACAAAAACCAGCCTGACGGTAAGGAGACAGTTATGTCACAAGCTCACTCAGGAGTGAAGCTAATAACCTGCTTACTTCCATAAGCTGTGAGATCAGTCCTGAAAAGAGACTTTAAAATATTCACTGTTAAACTCATGCAACTTTGGGCCAAACGCAGAGACACAGAAGCCATCAAATCTTTACAGGTCAATATCAGAAAGATCTGGGGACGTGCCCCAGCTCTAGGGGTTGAGGTACATGACTGAGGGGTCAAGGCAGACCCAGACTTGCTTCTTGCGGGTTTTAGTATCCAAGAAGGTCAAACAATGTGTGTGTGTGAGTGTGTGTATGTATGTGTGTTGGAGGGTGGTGATGGTGGTGGGGAGCTGATGGGGGTGGGGGGATCTTGAAGAACATCAAGAAAATTCCAAGTTGAGCAGGTTGGAGCACTGTAGTGGTTTAAGGGTCCATTCCCAATGGGTCCCGGAAAAGTAAGAAAGCAAATGAAATATAGGGAGCTAGGTCTAGCCTCTAGAGAAAGAGATTAAGAATAGTATTAGGGCCTAGCCAAGAAGATAGGGTTTAGGGAAGGATTTCTGACTCTAAATAAGAATCCAAATTGGAATGTCAGGTGGGGAAAGTAGGCAGGAGCTCATAATTAGTACTGGACCAGGAGTGTCGGGACAATAGGGACAGGCCACAGCTGGGGGACAAAGGGAATCTCAGAAGCTCTGGTAGCGAATAGGCTTGGCCTTCCTGTTATACCATCTGCACTGTGACTTCAGGCTTGTTTCAGCACCAGAGTGGGGTTGAGAACTCAGAAGGGCATCAGGAACTTAGCAAGTAACTGCTAAGGAACATAGGGGCTGGTGTCAATGTCTTTGATGAAGTAGATAGGGGAATCCCTTCCTCCCTTCCTTCTTTCCTTTCTATCTTGTAAAATAATTACTTTATCACCTATAGTCATTTCCTTAGCCTGTTATAGTTTTGCTCCCACCCACCTCCTTCTGCTGTTATTGGCCAACATATTACAATAATATTTCTATATGTCATGGGACCAACAACACATTTCATGGATATAATGTGTTGTTTTATATATATTTTTTTGTTTATATGAAATGTATTTATATGTATAAATATAAAATGTATCATTGAGACTAGAGCACTTAAAAACATTTGGCTTTTATCATTTATATCTTTTGATTGATGTTATCTATATGATGTGACACCGCCGTCACTCCTTCCTGTACTTCTCTAGCCGTACTTCCTTTTGTGCTGTGAGCATATTTATAATGGCTACTTTGAGATCTTTTTCTGTTAGACCCAACATCAGGTCACTGTCACAAACAGTTTCTGTTGTCTGCTTTTTGTCCCTGGTGTATGAGTCACACTTTCCTGTTTCTTTTCAGGCCTTTTTTTTGTTGTTAGAAACTAGGTATTTTAGATAATTCACTGTGCAAGTCTAGGTTCTGGTCACTCCCTCCCACTTTGGGGCTTGTTATTGTTATTTGCTTGTTTATTTGTTGAGGGATTGCCTGGATCATTTGAGAGAAGTCCATTTCCCGACATGGTGTTAAGCCTCTCATGTTGCTCCTCAGGATGGCACAGCTCTGGGTGTGCCCCCGCCAGCCTGGGGTGACAGTGGGACGGGTAGGGCTCTCTTCTGCTCTGTCCTTGACCACAGACAGCTGGTAAACTCCACGAACTGGCTGCTGTTGCCTATACTGTTTTCAGTAATGCCACCAGGCAAATAGTCCTCTATAACCTAATCCAATCAAAATGTAGCTTCTTGGAAGGAAATTTCCAAGGTTAGGGTCTGCTATTTGTTCTGATCCCAGAATGACTCCTCCCAGCTATCTTTTTTTTTTTTTTTTTTTTTTTTTTTTTTTTTTTGCGGTACGCGGGCGCGGCATGTGGGATCTTCCTGGACCGGGGTACGAACCCGTGTCCCCTGCATCGGCAGGCGGACTCTCAACCACTGTGCCATCAGGGACACCGTCCTCGCAGCTATCTTAATCCCAGGTTTTCTTCCGAAAACTAGCTGTCTATACTCTAGGCTGTATCTTAATCTGATCTGCTAATCTCTTGCTAATTTCCTTGCATCAGAATTTCTCTTAGGAAAAGAATTGTCTGAAAGCTGAGACCTCTAGAGCAGAGTTTGATAGAAGACTATAAGACAAAAAAAGATAGCTATGTCGTCTGCATGGGAAATGACTAGGAATTTGTGGTTGGAGTATAAACAGAGGGAGAGCAAAATAGAGAAGAGGGAGTCAGTCAACATGGAAACTTCAGGAAAAGTCAACCAGGAAGAAATAAGTAGTACTAGAATAGCCACAGGATTTCTAATATTTGTTTCTGAGTTGTATGTGATGCTGCTACAAAAATCCTCTCAGATTCTTTGAGACTTCAAAGGCAGCTATGAATGGAGGCTTGTACTGGCGATACTTTGAGAGAGAAGGGATCTTTTTCTGAAGGTCGTCGCCCTTTAGAGAAAAGAATACATGGGGTGACAAGGTGACCTGTAAACTGATTCAGAACTCTAGAAGGACTGTTTCCCCTTCTTTTCCCATCTCAAGAATCTCCAGAGGGATGACAAGGGGAAAACAAATGTACCCACTGCTTGCGGGAAAGAGGCTCAGCCTATTCTACTTCAACCTCAAAGGACGGTGTGACCCCGGCTAAATTTAGGCCCCTCACATATGACATAATACTCATGACCACTTGAGGAGGTAGGTTATACAGATGAAGAAACTGAGACCTATGGAGGTGAGGTCATTTGCTCATTATCACATTACCAGCCCAGCGAGTGAGAAGCCAGCATTCCAATCCAGGTCTGACTCTAAACCCCTGCTGTTGTTGGTTATATTATTCTTCTGATCACGTCAAAACCCTTCAGTGACTGCCATTGCCTCTGAATAAAGGGCCAACTCCTCAGCCCAGCATGTAAGATCTTCCTTAATCTGGAAACCAGAAACTTTTGTAATCTTAATATTATGACTCTTAAAAGTAGAAAGTAGAGGAATTTCTCTGGAACTGTGGTTCTTGTTCTTGAATCATGCGTTCATCTCTGTGGACCAGCCTCACCGACTGGGCCTTGGCAGAGAGTAGCTAAATCACCTTGATGTGTGTGGGGGAGGCAGGTCCGCTTCTTGTTCTGGGAAACTTTTCGTGGTTTTGCTGCCCAACTCCCGTGCCACTGGGTTCTGTCTGTCTGCCAGGGCACCTGCCTGTTACCATTTGCTGGACCTCTCTGAGGCTGCCATCTGTCTTCCTGCTGAGATTTCCACCTCGCCCTTGCCAATAATTCCCCTCATTCTTGGTTCCGCTTGGCTGCCTGAATTAACATTGCCCTTTGATGGTTCTTCACTCAAGTTCCAGTCACACCCTAATTGATTGGTCTAATTTTTCAGGTTCAGGCCATCCCCGTCCACTCCCATAACTGAATGAGGCACGTCTGTGAAACTTTGGATGTACGGCAAATACATTAAGTTCATGGGATAGTTGGCGACACCGGCCTGAATAGAGTGAACTTTGTGGAGGGGAGGGAAGAGGAGAAATGATTATAATGTTCTTAGTACGCGTGCAAGTTGGGGACCGTAAAAGAAAGAAAAGATCGAGAAAGAGAGTAAACTTAAGTAACATAAGCTTTCAGTCGTTACATTCTCATTTTTATGTCTGATCTAAGGAATGGATCTTGGGACCTAGTTCATTAAGTTAACATATGGTCAGTCTTGCAGCCCATGCTGGCTGCTGCCACATTTGAAGCCACTTTCTCTGAGGTGAGAACCAACTCATTTCCACCTTGGCAGACTTAGAAGTTTCCTTTCTGTGACCCAATGCTAAGGTGACTGGGGCTCATGAAACACCATCAGTATAAAACTCACAAGGAAAACACATAATTCAGTTCCTACTAGTCATTTTGGAAGATCTGCATACGTTTTCTAAAACAACCATATTACATCCCAAGTCTTTTTTTCTAGTCAGTTACAGTGAGTAATATTCCTGATAAAGCTAAGAAATATACTAAGATAATAGAAATGCTTGTAAGTTATTAAAACTACCTGTATGAGTTATGTATGGTTGACTTATGTCCCTGTCATGACATCTTTTTCTTTATTACTGTGAATACTAACCATCTGAGACTACTTTCTAAGAAAGAATAGTGACAATACAAAGATAGTAAAACAGAATGGCAATTGTTAGTTCTTAGGAGTGAAAAAAGAAAAAGCAGTACCCTCACTGAAAGAAAGCAGGAATGCTAGCTTTTTTTCATATTCATCAGTCAATCCTTCACACATTCATACCATGAAATATGAAATGAAAATTCACTACATCTCTAGTTTGCCACCCGTGGTTATGGCTGATACACATACACACAATAATAACATAAAAATAGAAAGTCTAAATTTCAACGATAGAACTTTTGTAAAGGCTGAATTATAATCACAAGATCACAGTTGTTTTTGTTACATAGTTTATATGTGGTAGGTTGAGGACACTCGAGAGTTTGGATTAGCTGACCGCAAATAATTTTAAAAATTAAATATTTGTATCTAGCATAAATAAATACATGTCTTATTAATGCCATGTTGGAGTAAACTAAAAGTTTTAAAACATGGCAAGTGAATTGAAGGGGCGGCAGATGAAGACAGATGTCTAATATTCATGGTAAATATTGGTTTATTTCTCCTAGCTGTTGTATTGGGGACATGATAAGAAGCTGATGTCATCAGATAATGGAGTAACTCCTGAGGGATCTTTCTAAGAAAAGTAGGGTTTGGCAGCTGTTTGTAAATGGAAGCTATATTCCTTCCTTTTCTTTATAGTTTGTTTCAAAGAACTGTCAATTAAGACTTTTTATAAGGGGAAAGAGTTCTTAAGTTCTGTAAGTTTCACTTTCTGAAGAGAAAGTATGCTGATGATGTTATAAGTTCTTTGAGAGGCAAAGTTATGTTAGAACTTTTGCTATCTCCTAGCATAGTTCTGAGTTTGTAGTAACAATTCAATAAATATTTACTGAATAGGACTGGATTATTTGTACAAATGTTAGCCAGTGAAATGAATCCAAATCTCTGAACTTTGTACAGAGGATGGGTTTGGATAAACGTTAAGAGGAAATTCTTCTAGGACTTTGTACAAGATTGCTAATTTGGACAAATTTTTTTTAACATCTTTATTGGAGTATAATTGCTTTACAATGGTGTGTTAGTTTCTGCTTTATAACAAAGTGAATCAGCAATACATATACCTATATCCCCATATCTCCTTCCTCTTGCGTCTCCCTCCACCCTCCCTATCCCACCCCTCTAGGTGGTCACAAAGCACCGAGCTAATCTCCCTGTGCTATGTGGCTGCTTCCCACTAGCTATCTATTTTACATTTGGTAGTGTATGTAAGTCCATGCCACTCTCACTTCATCCCAGCTTACCCATCCCCCTCCCCGTGTCCTCAAGTCCATTCTCTACGTCTGCGTCTTATTCTTGTCCTGCCCCTAGGTTCTTCATAACCAATTTTTTTTTTATTCCATATATATGTGTTACCATACGTTATTTGTTTTTCTCTTTCTGACTTACTTCACTCTGCATGACAGACTCTAGGTCCATCCACATCACTACAAATAACTCAATTTCGTTTCTTTTTAATTTTAGAGAAATATCTATTTATGTCTTCTGTCCAGTTTTGGATTGGGTTGTTTGTTTTTCTGATATTGAGCTGCATGAGCTGCTTGTAAGTTTTGGAGATTAATTCTTTGTCAGTTGCTTCATTTTCAAATATTTTCTCCCATTCTGAGGGTTGTCTTTTCGTCTTGTTTATGGTTTCCTTTGCTGTGCAAAAGCTTTAAGTTT
>NW_020174561.1:5140210-5184787 GCF_003031525.2 Neophocaena asiaeorientalis asiaeorientalis
TCTCTCATGATCCTTTGAATTTCTGCAGTGTCAGTTGTTACTTTTCCTTTTTCATTTCTAATTCTATTGATTTGAGTCTTCTCCATTTTTTTCTTAATTAGACTAGCTAATGGTTTATCAATTTTGTTAATCTTCCCAAAGAAACAGCTTTTAGTGTTATTGATCTTTGCTATCGTTTCCTTCATTTCTTTTTCATTTATTTCTGATCTGATCTTTATGATTTCTTTCCTTCTGCTAATTCTGTTGTTTTTGGATTTACTGTCCTATAAATATCAATTAAGTCCATCTTGCTTAATGTGCCATTTAATGCTTGTGTTTCCTTATTTATTTACATTTTTGATGATCTGTCCATTGGTGAAAATGGGGTGTTAAAGTCCTCTACTATGATTGTGTTACTGTCAATTTCCCCTTTTATGGCTGTTAGCATTTGCCTTAGGTACTGAGGTGCTCCTATGTTGGATGCATAAATTTTACAATTGTTATATCTTCTTCTTGGACTGATCCCTTGATCGTTATGCAGTGTCCTTCTTTGTCTCTTGTAATAGTCTTTATTTTAAAGTCTATTTTGTGTGATATGAGAATTGGTACTCCAGCTTTCTTTTGATTTCCATTTGCATGGAATATCTTTTTCCATACTCTCACTTTCAGTCTATGTCTATGTCTTAGGCCAGTCCAGGTCTTTTGATTGGAGCATTTAATCCATTTAAATTTAAGGTAATTATCGATATGTATGTTCCTATTCCCATTTTCTTAATTGTTTTGGGTTTGTTATTGTAGGTCTTTTCCTTCTCTTGTGTTTCCTGCCTAGAGAAGTTCGTTTATCATTTGTGATAAAGCTGGTTTGGTGGTGCTGAATTCTCTTAGTTTTGCTTATCTGTAAAGGGTTTAATTTCTCTGTCAAATCTGAATGAGATCCTTGCTGGGTAGAGTAATCTTTGTTGTAGGTTTTTCCCTTTCATCACTTCAAATATGTCCTGCCAGTCCCTTCTGGTTTGCAGAGTTTCTGCTGGAAGATCAGCTTTTTAACCTTATGGGCATTCCCTTGTATGTTATTTCTTGTTTTTCCCTTGCTGCTTTTAATATTTTTTCTTTGTTGTTAATTTTTATAGTTTGATTTTATGTGTCTTGCCGTGTTTCTCCTTGGATTTATCCTGTATGGGACTCTCTGTGCTTCCTGGACTTAACTATTTCCTTTCCCATATTAGGGAAATTTTCATCTATAATCTCTTCAAATATTTTCTCCTTCCCTTTCTTTTTCTCTTCTTCTTCTGGAACCCCTATAATTCGAATGTTGGTGTGTTTAATGTTTTCCCAGAGGTCTCTGAGACTATCCTCAATTCTTTTCATTCTTTTTTCTTTATTCTGCTCTGCAGTAGTTATTTCCACTATTTTATCTTCCAGGTCAGTTATCCGTCCTCCTGCCTCCGTTATTCTGCTATTGATGCCTTCTAGAGAATTTCTAATTTCATTTATTGTGTTGTTCATCATTTTTTGTTTGCTCTTTAGGTCTCTAGGTCCTTGTTAAACGTTTCTTGTATTTTTTCCATTCTATTTCCAAGATTTCAGATCATCTTTAGTATCATTACTCTGAATTGTTTTTCAGGTAGACTGACTATTTTCTCTTCATTTGTTTGGTCTGGTGGGTTTTTACCTTGCTCCTTCATCTGCTGTGTGTTTTTCTGTCTTCTCATTTTGCTTAACTTACTTTTTGCAGGCTGCAGGTTCATAGTTCCCATTGTTTTTTGTGTCTGTCCCCAGTGGCTAAGGTTGGTTCAGTGGGTTGTGTAGGCTTCCTGGTGGAGGGGACTATTGCCTGTGTTGTGGTGGATGAGGCTGGATCTTGTCTTTCTGGTGTGCAGGACTGCATCCGGTGGTGTGTTTGGGGGTGTCTGTGACCTTTTTTATGATTTTAAGCAGCATCTCGGCTAATAGGTGGTTTTGCGTTCTGTCTTGCTAGTCATTTGGCATGGGGTGTCCAGCACTGTAGCTTGCTGGTCGTTGAGTGGAGCTGGGTCTTAGTGTTGAGATGGAGATCTCTGGGAGAGTTTTCACTGTTGGATATTACGTGGAGCTGGGAGGTCTCTGGCAGAATCATGTCCTGAACTCGACTCTCCTACCTCAGAGGCAGAAGCCTGACACCTGGCCAGAGCACCAAGACCCTGTCAGCCACACAGCTCAGAAGAAAAGGAAGAAAAAAATAAATAAATAAAATAAAGTTATTAAAATAAAAATTAAAAAATAATTTAAAAAAATAAAAAAGTAATTTAAAAAAGAAGAAGAAGAGAGCAAAGAAACCCAAAACAAATCCACCAATGATAACAAGCACTAAAAACTATACTAAAAAAAAAAAAACAAAACCAAAAACAAACCGAACCAAAACAACAACAAGAAAATGGACAGACAGAACCCTAGGACAAATGGTAAAAGCAAAGCTATACAGACAAAATCACACAAAGTAGCATACACATACACACTCACAAAAAGAGAAAAAGGAAAAAAAAAATGTATATCATTGCTCCCAAAGTCCACCGCCTCAATTTGGGATGATTTGTTGTCTATTCAGGTATTCCACAGTTGCAGGTTACATCAAGTTGATTGTGGAGATTTAATCCACTTCTCCTGAGGCTGCTGGGAGAGATTTCCCTTTCTCTTCTTTGTTCGCACAGCTCCTGGGGTTCAGCTTTGGATTTGGACCTGCCTCTGCATGTAGGTTGCCTGAGGGCATCTGTTCTTCGCTCAGACAGGATGGGGTTAAAGGAGCAGCTGATTCGGGGGCTCTGGCTCACTCAGGCCAGGGGGAGGGAGGGGTATGGTTGCGGGGTGAGCCTGCGGTGGCAGAGGCCGGTGTGACGGTGCACCAGCGTGAGGCATGTCGTGTGTTCTCCCGGAGAAGTTGTCCCTGGATCCCGGGACCCCAGTGGCGGGCTGCACAGGCTCCTGGGAAGGGAGGCGTATGCTTGCACACAGGCTTCCTGGTGGCGGCAGCAGCAGCCTTAGCGTCTCATGCCCGTCTCTGGCGTCCACATTGGTAGCCGCGGCTCACGCCCGTCTCTGGAGCTCGTTTAGGTGGAGCTCTGAAACCCCTCTCCTCACGAACCCTGAAACAATGGTCTGTTGCCTCTTAGGCAGCTCCAGACTTTTCCCCGGACTCCCTCCCAGCTAGCCGTGGCGCACTAGCCCCCTGCAGGCTGTGTTCATGCAGCCACCCCCAGTCCTCTCCTTGGGATCCGACCTCCAAAGCCCGAGCCTCAGCTCCCAGCCCCGACCCGTCCCAGTGGGTGAGCAGACAAGCCTCTCGGGCTGGTGAGTGCTGGTCGGCCCTGATCCTCTGTGCGGGAATCTCTCCGCTTTGCCCTCTGCACCCCTGTTGCTGCGCTCTCCTCCGTGGCCCCGAAGCTTACCCCCTCCACCACTTGCAGTCTCCACCCGTGAAGGGGCTTCCTAGTGTGTGGAAACCTTTCTTCCTTCACAGCTCCCTCCCACTGGTGCAGGTCCCGTCCCTATTCTTATGTCTCTGATTTTTCTTTTTTCTTTGGCCCTACCCAGGTACGTGGGGAGTTTCTTGCCTTTTGGGAGGTCTGAGGTCTTCTGCTAGCAATCAGTAGGTATTCTCTAGGAGCTGTTCCTCATGTGGATGTATTTCTGATGTATTTGTGGGGAGGAATGCGATCTCCACGTCTTACTCTTCCACCATCTTGAAGGTCTGTCTCCATTTATATCTTGTATTTTTAAAAAAAAATGATCCTTACAATAGCCCTATAAGTCATACATCATTAAGCATGAGTTCAAAGAGGCTACTAGAAAATAGTAGTTTGCAAATTCATGTCTTCTGACCCAAATCCACTGTTCCAGTCCCAGGGCTACACTCTTCCCAGCCGTGTTTCCTTCCCTGCTCAGCTTTGAGTGTTCGGGAGATGAAGGACTCCACGGAGTCGCCAGCAGAGCAGCAGCCTCCAAAGTGCTGGTGTGATGAGTTATTGGCCCCTGTGACTCCAACTTCAAAACCTGGCGAGGGGCAGAAAAGCTCCCAGAAGGGCACTTCTCCACACCGGCCCGCAGAACCCGCGGGATGGGCTGGGCAGAGTGGGGCACCGCTGCCAGAACCTGCTTTCTCATTCAAATGGTCATGCTCGCTCCTGGACAGTTCTCTATTCAATCATATGGTGTACAAAATGTGGGTACAGGATGTAAGCTGATGGCATGGGATGGAAATGATGTGATCTGGGTTTTCTTAGGGTTTTTCGCTGTTGCCAGGAGGTTCCTGCTTCAGTGGTTCTCTCAGGAACTAAGGGCCTTTGCTGAGTAGTGCCACAGAAATTGTTGGCTGAGAGCTGGGTTGTTTCAGCAGTGAATGCGAGAGAAGACGGCAGCACCCATTTTTTTCTCTACCCTGCAGTTCAAACAAAAATCTGATTATTTTCTATTATCTACCCTCCTCTGTTCGGCTGTGCGCTTCAGAGAAGAGTCGCTCCAGGCACAGGGAAGGCATCTTGATTGCTTTAAACCAGTCATGGCTGACCCATAGCCTTGCCAATAATCCATGCATACATCAGTATGTGACAGGGTTCTAGCTAATGAATCATAACAGATAACCTGCTGCAAAACTTCTGGGAGAGTTTTCCCATAGGTGGGAAGAGTTTCTTCCTTCTCTAGAAGAAGTGATAACTGTACGTAGTGCCTGGATTTGCACAGTTATCTTGTGAGTATGAGAAGATGTAGCCCAAGGACGTTAGTTGACACACTGTATATATCAAAAGAGCAAGCTGGAAAAAGAACTGATGTCATTGCCGACTGGATAGATTGCTATTTTTGAACACACACTATTATGTGAAATTATATATTTACTTATATCCTTATTGTAGTACTTTGAGTTGAATTTTCTAGTTTGCATAGGATTGTCAGAATTAGCAAATAAAAATGTAGGATGCACAGTTAAATTTGAATTTCAGATAAACAATGAATAATTTTTTAGTATGTCTTTGTCCAATGTTATACTTGTCCCATGTAATATTTGGGACATCCTTATGCTGCAAAGTTATTTGTTGATCTGAAATGCAAATCTAAATGGGCATCCTGCATTTTATACTTGCCAACCTTAAGCTTGTAGTGAGTGAAGTCTACGTAATTCAGTGCCGAAAGGCTTTTCTCAGGTCTGAGTATACTCTTTCAGAAGTAAAAGGTGAAAGTAGATTCGCCAGTCATAGTTAGAGTATACATATTTGAAATTCAGCCTCATGTGCTCAAGAAGTAATAATAATTGCCTAGAATATTTTTATTCTTGAAGCTTGTCAGCGAATTCCCACCAAGATTTGAAATATTATTGTAATGCAGATTAACAATGGAAAGAGTCAGACCGATCTTAGAATCTCACTTTCTTTTCTTACTACCAGTATGGCCCTGGAGAAATCAACTCTCCGAGTCTCAGTATCCCACTGTGTCGTTATGAGGAACTAATAAGACATTTTATGAGAAGCATCTATTATGTCAGACACATAATACTTCTCAAAACATAATACTTCTCAAAACATCTTTCCTGTTTTGATTGTGAAGGACCGTGGCAGGTGTACTGTTAAGGGTATTATACCAAGAAGCAACAGAAATTCAGTCATCCTACCAAATACCTATGCAGCTCCTTCCCTCTGCACAACTTGAGCAGAATGAGTGCAATAAGATGTAGACAAATGAGCTGCCTTGTGGACTGAAGAACTTGTATTACATTACTGCTTAGCTAGCTGAGTTTTGCTCCTGACTGTAGGAATGACACACATGAGACTGCTCGTAGATAGTAGCTGCTATTGTTTTCTAAACTGAAAAGAAGAGTTTTGCCTTTTCTTGAAGGACAGGGACCCATCTTAGTCTTAGTATCTTCAGCACGTGGCCACACACTCAAAGGTACTGAGTGAAGTATACATGGCCAGAGAACTGGGTTCCTACTTCACGGGCAATGAACAGACCATTCCGCCTTCCTAATGTGTTATTCTACATTCAAACTGTAATGCCCATTTGGGGATTTTTCTATCCTACCCTTGGGCACAAAAACGTTATTCTCACAGAGAAAAATGTAGAGCCGACGGAATGACAGCTGTGATGTCAAGTCTTACTGCGCTTCTATGATCCTAGAGAAGAGAAGACTTAGAGAGGAGGGGACTAGAAGCTGCCCTCAGGGAGTTGAAGGGCTGTCATATGGGAGAAGGATTGCTTATGCTGTGGATTCCAAAAGGCAGAAGAACTAGAGTTGAGTGGTACCAGTTATAGGGAGGTATGGTCAGGTTTAAGCTATTAAAACTACCCAGTTCTGCAATGCCTCAAATGTGGTGAGGTCTCCCCTGCTGAGATGTTGATCACAGACTTTGATATACCATTCTTCAGGAATATTAGAACAGTAACTGCAGCTCTGTTTTCTTCTTAACTTCTAACATAGGAATAATCCCAGGTATCAATTCACAGGTGAGGGATTTGATCCAACTAAACCTGAAGAAACTCCTTTGCTAGTTTTAAGGCATCTGTAAAGTGTTAGTTGCAGTGGTTTTCAAACTTTGCTGCAGAGTAGAATTACCCTGCAAACTTTGAAAAATCTGGACGCCCAGGCCACATCTGCAGAGATTCCAATTTAATTAGTGTGGGTTATAGCCTGAGCATTAGGATTTGTCCAAAACTCCCTAAGGGGTTCTAATATACAGCAATTTTGAGAATCACTGAACTAGTTAGAGAGTATGATTCTGGATTTTAGCTTGGGATCTGATTTAACTAGAGGTGTAAATGAGCAACTTTTAAAACTTCTCGTGGCTCTATGTTCCTCATTTACTAAAAGCGGGTGGGGGTGGTGGGAGATGTACTTCTAAAGCATCTTCCTCTAAAATTTTATTATTCTAGGGCCCTTCAAGTCTATGACTTAAAAGGTACTTCACTGCTTTCTAGAAATAGAAGAGGATCTCTGTTCGGAGACCTGGGAATGATTTGCACTCTTTGTGTCAGTTTTAATGGCAGTCATAGACTGCCCTCAGTGTGGGGATTTTTCTATCACTTAGAGGAATGTGTAGCACCAACAGCATTCAGATGGTGGGTGGTTTCAGCAGCCCTCTGCTTGTAACTGGCATACACCCTAATTTGAGCAGTAACTGAGGATTAAAGTGGGTTTCTTTGCTCTTCTCTATGACTCCAGAAGATACTCTGTTGCCAGAGGTAGTGTCATTTGATGGATGACTGGACATTTTTCTTGGTATTTGGAGTTGATGGCTTTCGTGCTCTTTGGAGCTTGCTGCCTTACACACAGCTTAGTGACTTGCTTGCCAAGACTTTTCCTCCCATAACCCAGGACACTCAAGTTCTCTTTAGGTCTTAATTTTACTTCTCTCCACATGAGAGTGTGTGTTTCTTCGTCACCCTGGTCTTGTAGCAACTGACTCTAGATAGGCTGTGATGGACACAGGACTCCATTTTATTCCCCACCCCCCAAGGAAATTTAAGGAGGACTCCTATTATTAGGTTTTCTCAAAGATGTTTATATTTCAAGTAATTCACATTTGTTAGTGAAGTTTTATTTGCCACACAATGCACACAGAAGCAGTCATAAATCTGGACTATCACAAGGCATAAAACATCAAAATTCCACCATATTTTATGTCTGAAATTTCTTACTTTCAAAAGGGAAGGTACTTTTAGAAGTATAGTCTCCTACTATGAATACTTCCTGAATTTTTTTTTAAAAAACTCAAAACCCATTACCATATACACAATTCAAGATAAATTACCCTGTTAAAGCTCAAACAATCCTATTGGGAGAAAATTTTTGAAACTTTGCATTACTTGTGAAAGAGTTAAACATGTTCTTCCTATTCTGGCCGTCAGATCTCCACATGTCTACCCTGGGGTGTAAGTAAATGCTATTAGTGCACCATGGAAGTGGGAAAGAACTGTTTTTTTTTAAATCAGGGAGGGCAACAAAGCAATAAGAAGGAGCACAGGGCACCATGTTAGTGACAAATCGCAGGAGGTGGTTCTAGAAAGGTTGTGAAAACTAGTTTCTCATTGCAGGAATCGGGTTGGGCCACTCCTTCACCCCCCTTCTCAAACACAAATATTTTCATATAATAAAAGCCTGTTCCCTATGGTTATAACCCAGCCTCCCCTCCTCCGACACCACCATTTTTAAGGGGCTTGCTGCGCGGACTTCTCCAAAGTCCCTAGGTTTTTTCTCCCTCTGGCCCTTGTAGAGGTGAGGCGTCCCTTCGGGGACTCACGCCGCGTGAGGGGACCAGAAACACCCATTAGGATCCAACCCGGGCAGCCGGCGGCCCGAGCATGCGCTGAGAGTTCGTGCAGCTGGCCCTGGCTGCCGCCGCTGCCTCGTCCGGACTTGGCGAGGACTTGGGAGGGACAGCGGCGCTGGGAGGTGGCTTAGCAGAGACTTTCCAGCAACTGCTGCCCAGGACTTTTTTTTTCCCTCTTTTCCCAGGAGGCGGCGACGGCGGCGGCGGGGGGAGAGGAAGAGAAGGAAGCTTCTCCAGTTTGAGTCAATGCAGCCCTGCGGCTTTCCAGGAGGAGCGTCGCTGCCCCGATGAGCCCCCGCAGTGCGTCCCCGACTGTCCCCAGGCGGGATCGGGGCGCGGAGCCCAGCGCCGACGGTGAGTGGCCGCGCGTCTCTCGTCCTTCCTGCCCGCTGTCCCGCCAGCCCGCCGGCGGCGGCTGCCCCCGGCGCTGTGTGCTAAACTACTTAGAGTGCTGGCTTCGGGGCTCCCAGCCGCCGGCGCTTCCCCGCGCGCCCTGCCGGGGGCGCGCGCCCGGGTGGCGGGGCGGCTGACCGCGCTCGGCTTTGTGCTCCTCGGGCGGCTGGGCGAGCCGGGTCGCGGCCGGGGCCGGGGCCGGGGGAGGGGGACGTGAATGACTAACCCGGCGTCTGCACAGCTGCACCGGCCCTAATTCCCGTGCGCCCCTCCCCGCTCCCCGCCCGCCGCCCCCGGCTAATCCATCATTCCGGGGCCCAAACATCATTTCTCGTGTTCTCCCGGAGAAACCCTAGTCTCCGGGCGGAATCCCAGCTCAGCGCTGCGCCCCCTCCAGTGCCCCGCGTTCACACCCGAGCTGCGGGATGGCGAAGGGAGTGCGGAGGTGGGGGGCCCAGGAACTGTCCCAGTGAGAGGAACACTCTCACCTTCGGTGTCGCCCGCGGCGTCTGTGACATCTCCGGGGGGGGAGGGCGGGAGTGTGGTTTCCAACCTTCGGGTCAGTTCGGAGCAGATCTCTCCCCGAGGAGGGGCGTGGACTGAGGGAGGTTTTAAAGAGCGTCTCATCAGAATTCAGAGGACACCGCCGCGTGTCCCCTGAGAACCCGAGTTTACTGCGCGCCTTCATTCATCCGGGGAGACAATCTTTTCTCTTCCCAGCAGGTGTTATCTGAAGCCTGTTTGGAACTTTGGGGAGTTTAGGTTACTATTATAACTTTAACAAATGACTTTCGATGAAGCGATGTCTCGAATGAACTAGGCTTCGGACCAGACCTGCACCCAGCTGAGGGCTGGCAGAGGAGGGATGGGCTGGGGGTGAGGAGCGCGGTGGTGAGAAGTCCCCTGTTATCCCCCTCCCTCTGCAGATCGCTGCTGTTTTACCCGTGGGGGTAGGATGTGGTGAAAGGATGGGGCTTCTCCCTCCCTGGGCTCACAATGGCCAGAGAAGATTCTGTGAAGTGTTTGCGCTGCCTGCTCTACGCGCTCAATCTGCTCTTTTGGGTAAGTCAAGCAGTCCACTGCACCAACAGGTGGGGACGGCTGGACTCGGTTTCCTATAGCCACCACATAATGCGCCAAAGGGCATGGCTAAGCATTAATTAATTACATGGGATCACACCGTCTATTTTTCAGAGAAGTAAATTTTGACCTTAAAATGCCTTTGATCTAGCTCAAGTTCCATTTGTAATTAGAAAAAAGAAATCCACCGCTGGATACTAGTGGCAGTAAGATTAGACTTGAAGTTAATCTGGGGATATAAATAAATGCACGTGCTTGTGCTTGTAGATAAGAAAATTTTGACACACTACTTAGGGAACTGCTTGTTTTCAGGAATTTCAGATAACTGTGCAAGCCATAAATTGTTTCCTTACGTCATCCTATAAAATCTGGTGGGGGCAGAAGTCTTACTATGTTTTTGTAGGAATTCATACCCAGATATCCTATCAGAAGACTAAATAGATTTTTCTGGGAGATTCCATAGAGTCTGAAAAGGTGGTTTCTGTGTAACTATTTCTAAGTTGGCAAAGCTTTAAGGAATTTTGTGTATGCTTTTGGAAAATCCCATAACCATTTAAGGAAATAAAATACATAAAATTTAACAAGCTCATGGAAATCTTTATGCCCTGTGAGTTAGTGACTTTTTATGCATTGCACCCAGGCATAAATTTTCATTAAGTGTTATTAATAATCACATTGTTATTTACAAAACTTTTGAGGAAACTCTAAAAATTTAAACGTTGAATGTTGCTTCAGGAAGCTGTCCTGCTTAAGCAGTTAGTTTTTTTCCCCCACATTTGTGTTCTATTAATAATTTATATTCAAAACGTTCTGTTACAGTTTTTAATGAGTAATTTATTTATTTGGCTGACTAGCTGGCATTTACCAGCTTTTTTTTTTGTAGGGTTATGACATGTGGTCTCTAGAGAATGACATTTTGGTTGAACTACTCCTTATGGATGGCTCCATTTTAAGGTGACAAATTAAGCCTTACGTCAGGAAGTAATCTGAAAGATATCTAAACTGGCAACTTTTTTTCTCAACATGAAACTTAAAGAATTGAGTTGTTATATTCACCACTTGGAAATATAAAATACCTAACTGATCTTATTGCAGTTTTTAATTCTAAAAATGTACAAATTAAATGTACATTTAATTTAAATGTACAAACTTAATTTAATTAAGGTCATTAAATTACCTGCTTAGCTATAGGGTATTAAGATTTTGAACTTTGTTCCTTTAAAATGTGTGATAATTGTCACTTCTGTTTATTAGTTTTTCACTTTTCTACTTTATTGTTTTTAATTACAGAATCGTCACATTTTTATAACTAAAAGGGGATTTAAGATGATCTGGTCGAACTTCCTTACTTTGGGAATGAGAAAACTAAGTGTAGGTTAGTGATGGGAAGCCAAAGGTCAGATGGCCCAATGGTGACAGTGCCGGGAGCAGAACTTAGCTTTCTTGCCCCTAGACAGTGCCTTTACATGGACGATTACTGTGTTCGAACCTTGGAATTACTAGGACTTTTTTTGTGCAACATAGAATAATGTTTTGGAAATTTTCTCAATAACTTGTATTATGTGTGTGTGTGGAGGGGAACCCAAATCACTTAACAAAAATATTACTCTTCTGAGTAATGACATTTGCGTAAAAATGCCTATTCCTAAAACTCCTCCAGGGCTCTTTGTGTCCCCAAAGAATGTAAAATGTTATTTCTTTGTTGTTATCCTGTACTTCAACATTCTCACTTTCTGTGTGTTCTGATTTATTAAAATTGCTTCCCCCTTTCTCCAGCCCTCCTCTTCTCCAAATATCATCTCCCCACCAACAAAATAATCCGAGTTTACTGCCTACTCATCATCCCTCTGTATTTTTCTTTATTTTATTATTATTATTATTTTTATTTTGCTGTACGCGGGCCTCTCACTGTTGTGGCCTCTCCCGTTGCGGAGCACAGGCTCCGGACGCGCAGGCTCAGCGGCCATGGCTCACAGGGCCAACCGCTCCGCGGCATGTGGGATCCTCCTGGACCGGGGCACGAACCCGTGTCCCCTGCATCGGCAGGTGGACTCTCAACCACTGCGCCACCAGGGAAGGCCTATTTTTCTTTATTTCATACAAAGATGTATTTACTCATACCTGTCCACGTATACCCATTCATGTACATTCATATAGACATTCATGACATTTTTTGTTAGGTTGTTTTTCTCATTTGGTTAGAGTTGCAGGAGCGGGATTGCTATGTTAGAGGATATGTAATGATGACAACAAAATAGCGAACATTTATGTAGTTCTTACTATGTTTGCCAGGCACGTTTAAGTGTCTCAGTTTCCTAGTCTGCAAAATAGGAATGGTAGTTCCTATTTTTTAGAGTTTTTTAGAGTTGTTGGGGTATTAGACTCAATATATGTGAAGTGCTTGAACAGTGGCACTTAATAAGCGCTATCTATGTCGTAGCGGTAGCAGTAGTAGCTGTAGTACCCGCAGTCGTTACTACTACTACAATAATGATGCTCACTAATAGTTTACTGTAATAAGTAGGTTACCAGGAGATGGAGTGATGAGTAGTTTACTGTAATGAGTAGATTACCAGGAGATGGATGGATGAGTAGTTTACTGTAATGAGTAGATTACCAGGAGATGGATGGATGAGTAGTTTACTGTAATGAGTAGGTTACCAGGAGATGGATGGATGAGTCAAAGGAATCCTTGTAGTAGTAATGGTTATTGTTGTGATTAATACTGCTACTATTGCTACCGCTCCTCCATTCCTTTGACCCAGTAATCCTGTCCTGGGAATCTATCCCCTAGAAATAGAAGCACCAATATACCTCATTATATGTACATCATATACATATAATGTTGCTGCCATCTTATGAAACTTTTAAATTTTTACTAATCTAAGAGGTTTAAAGTGTTATTTCACTGTTACTTTATTCTTTACCTCCCCCACTATCACTGAGCTTGAGCATCACTTTATATAAACAAAGTTTTATATGTTTTTTGGTAGAATTTTTCTCTAGAATTTTATATAATCTTTTTTTATTCTTCTGTTCTTTTAAAGCACCTGCCTTTCTTGTCTTGATTAAGGTTTCTTTTTCTTTGAGAATATTTTATACAATTAAAATATCCATCAGGAGTTTTTTGGAATTATATGAAATGTATATGCTAACTTTGGGGACATTGGTGTTATTCTTTCAATGTTAAAGCAGTGTTTGCAGATCCTATATTTCCTTACTTGTGCCTCACACATTCCTGGGCATCCTTACACTACTCTTTCATCTAATTCTCATCTAATTCTCATTTTCCACCTGGAAAATGGCGGGTGGTGGTAAAGAGAAGTTACTCAGTGAAGCTCATTAACTTGCCAGTAAGTAGCAGAACAAGGATTCAAAGTCCAATTTTTTTTTTCTCTAAGTGCGGCAGAAGTTGTACTATTGGAAACGGTGCTGAATTTATTTGCAGCAGAGAAATAAACATCTTCAGTAGGAAGGGATTAGCTGTCCACCTGCTCATTCCAAGTCCCCTAGAGCAGTGCTTCTCAAACCTCCACGTGCATACAGATCACCTGGGCATCTCGTTAAAATGCAAATTCTGATTCAGTATGTCTGGGGCTGGACCTGAGAGTCTGCATTTCTCAAAAGCCCCTCTGTGACACTGTTGCTGCTGGTCTGAGTGCCCCATCTGGAGGAGCAAGGCTTTAGTCCTTGCTTTTAGTTCTCATTGGAATTAGAAGGAGAACAAACTAGTGTGGCGTGAACCTGAGCTCATCCTGAGTGTGGAGAGGGCGACTGTACTGGCCTCTAGTTTTGTGGGATTGAGATACCTGCACTCATTAATTGCAGGATCAAAAGCTGTATCCTTTTACTCTTCTCCTAGCATCTGAAATAGACTTTTTCTTATCTATTTCTACTATACTGGTATCCTCTCCCCTTCTCTACCCAACAAAGATTTTAGGGAAAGAAAAATAAATCTTATTTGGAAAAACACTGAGGACCTATACGATTTTGTTTTTCTGTTCTGGGAGTTGAATATCAAACAGTGAATTTTTTTTTTCAGTAAAAACGTGTATCTTGCATATTTAATTTTTTTAAGTGGGTGGTATAGACCTGTCTAAGAGGAAACAATCCACAGAATATTCAAGATCACAGATGCACTGCATTCCTTCATTGCTGTGGATCCGGTCACCTTGATTTGCCATCTGTTGAAGTGGCTCTTTCACTTGTAAAGAAGCATGATCCCGGTTCAGCTCTACTGGGGCTGGCAGACAGATACTGGACCTTCGAGGTTTGTCATGAGTTTTGTGGATTTGTAATGGGAAAGGCAATTGTAATTGTAAAGGGAATTGGCACATGAGACACAGTGCACGTGAGTAAACTGCCCTGAGAGCTCTTTGGAGACCATGATTCACATTCTGGCCACGATAGAGCAAGGAAATGGGTTATTTTTACTTCAAATGTATCACACTTTTACTTTTTAAATGCCATAGTATTTCATAAATGAAAGCTTTCCTCCATTTTAAAGACAACTTCTGTGGCTTTATGATGTGAGTGTTTGCCATTCTTAGATGATAATTTTCTGCTGTTGGAAAAATGGATACATATGGTTCTTTTTGGAAATTCTTGAAGTTGGTTAACACTTAACATTCATCACGTTTGTTTATTATTTTCTAAAAGTATAATATCCCACCTGTAGTTTTAAACTCTTTTTTCTCACCAGCAGATAAGAGCCATTGTCTTTCACTTACCATTACCAAAGAGTAGCAAGAGAGAGGAACTACCCTCGACAAAATATGAAAAGAAGCTTATAAAAGAAAGCCTAAAAAGCAGATAGGAAATCTGGTTCACACTTTTGGGACATATGCAAGCTAGATGAAGAAAACAGAAGACTCAATGTTTTGTTTCTTTTTCTCCGGTTTTCTATAGTGAACCTTAGGTGTCTGACCCCCGTAGACCCTAAAGAGATTCTTGGCAAGCGGGTATTTGCATTCACACAGCATTTATATACTCATGTTAAAATACTACTTTTTAAATTGTTGCTCTCCACCCCCCCACAATTTTGTACTATGAAAGGCATTCCAGTTTACTTTAACTCTTCCTAAGGAATAAAGTAGAGCCCTTCGAGAAATGTTAGTGCTTTTTAAAAATAAACATTAAATAAGCTTTAGTCTCAGGGGCAAAGCTAATACACTTTTCTTAATGCGGTTGGCTCAGCTGAGCAAAGACAGGCCACTGCATGCTTCTTAAGGAAGCATTTCGAGAAGGAGAAGGGCGTGGAGGCTTCCTTGGGGCCCAGCCCTGCTGCCAACTGGACTCACAGGCCCCTCAGGCATCGTTCCCCACTCAGAACCAGTCACAGGCTGGGCCATTGGGCTGCACAGAAACTACGGTGTAGAATGAGGCCTTTCACCCTTCTTTTGCCTGCATTGCCTATAGGGTGACCAGATCATTTATTGTGGAAATCAGGACAATTTTGAGAGTGAAGTTATAAGGGGTTGTCTCTATTAATAATGATGACAGGACAACAGAGGCTTAAAGTGGAACCATCCTGGTCAGAGCAGGATGTATGGTCACCCTGTCTGCAGGGCAACATGATCTATAAAAACTATTAGTCAGCACAGCTCCAAGGTGCTATTGATTTATTCATCCTTAATTAGTAGATGTTCGTGCTTAAATGATGCCCACAAGGAATCTTCGGAACTTGTTTCAGCCATCATTTACAGTGCCCGTGCTTTCAGGCAAATAGTCTGATCTGTTTGCTTTTTTTCTGCTGCTCCCGGCTCCCCCCCAGACCCCCAGAAGGGAAGCTGGTTGAGGCATGAACTGATTAAAAGGTGGATGGGAGCAGGCTTGGGAACTGAGACAGACATGTTCCTGGGAAGTATTTGCCTTGGGCTGCTAGCCTCCAAATTATCAAAATTTGATTTACCGGGCTTCCTTGGTGGCGCAGTGGTTGAGAGTCCGCCCGCCGATGCAGGGGACACGGGTCCGTGCCCCGGTCCGGGAAGATCCCACATGCCGCGGAGTGGCTGGGCCCGTGAGCCATGGCTGCTGAGCCTGCGCGTCTGGAGCCTGTTGCTCCGCAACGGGAGAGGCCATGATAGTGAGGCCCGCGTACCGCAAAAAAACAAAAACAAAAACAAAAAACATTGATTTACCTTTACATTTTAATAAATAATAATTGGAATCCTTTTGTTTTTAAGAAAAAAAGGGAATTTTAAAAGCGTCTAGTTCAATTTTTCCATTTTCATCATGAGCGAAAAGAGTTTCTAAAAGTTTGAATTACTCGTCCAAGTTCTCTGTAGAGACAGAAATGTAACTAAGTTCCCGGTCTCTCTTCCACATTCTGCTCTTTGCTAACAGATTTGACATAGAAAGAAAGGTTTAGGTGGCTGGCTTTAGACATCTGTCAGCCTTGAGCAGAAATGCTTTGTGTTACTGTCACCTTATATAAGACTATATATTATATACGCCAGACAGTTGAAGGATGTAAATGTCTATTTTTTGACCGCAACCTTACTTCCTGGAAACTATAGGTATACATTTCATAATAAATTCTGATATAGGAAACAACTTGATTCTTGTTATTTTTTTTTACATGATTAAATTCAAGCAAAACCAGAATATATCTGCAACACAGCAAATTTCATTTTTATAAATATTTGTTGAGAGCTAGCACTTTCTGAACGTTTTTTGCAAGACAGAAGGTGGCAGAGGTCCTGCCAAGTAGTATATTAAATATATTTCTCTAAAGTAATCATTGTGTTATTTTCTAAATATTTCCTTGAACTACAGATAATATTTTGCAATATTGGAGAAGATGTAAGGAGCTATAAACCTAGTTACATGTGATAACTACAGTGTCCTAATAATTTAATCATCATGAATGACAGTTGAAGAATGATTTTATTTTAATTTGGAAAGTTAGTAGAAAATTCCATTATTTGTAAGGAGTCCTGAGTTGGTTGCATAATTTGTCCTTCTAGATTTAATAGCATTAGGATTAGTTATTGAAGTGACCTTGTCTCATTTTAGCTTAGTTCCTTGCTATAGCATGCACTGTATCTGTTGTTACTGTTATTATTTTCTCAACAGTAAGTAAAATCGCTCTTTGAGAATTGAACTGTTCTCAGCCATTTAATGCGGCTGGAAATAAGGTCATAATGAAAAGCAGTGTATTTTCAGAATTGCTTGTTTTACTGTGAGATAAAGCTTTGTGTTGATATTATTTATTTCTACTGATGTTCTCTGCACAGCTACAATGCTTCGGTGACTACAGTGAAAAAAACAGCGGGGCTAAGTAGAATGCAACATTTGTAGTTTAAACGACTTTTGAGAACACTTAAGCCAGCTTCTGACCTGATATATAAATTTTTCATCATGTAATTCAGCAAGCATCTCTCCACTGGAAAACTTCCAGTGATAGAAAGCTCGGTTCTACTTAAAGCATCTCCTAATTTTGCTAAAGTTCTCCAATAGTTAGCTTATCTGGCAAGTTGAAATCATCTTTCTTTAATTATTTTCTCATTCATTCATCTAATATGTATCAGGTCTTACTACTGGGCCTGGTACTCTACTGTGAGATGGGGCTAGAGGCAGTGGTCTGTGTCCTCTAGTGGAATGAGATGGGTGGGTAAAAATAGGAGATGGTAGATAACTGCTCTGTGAAGTCTAGACAAGAGTGTTGACTCTGGGTAAGGAGGGAGCTGGGAGGAAAACTTTACATTCTAGCTGATGTTTGAGCTGGTCTTTAAGGATAAGGTTGCTCTGCTCATGATATGGAAAGGCTGGGGCAGGATTGCATTCCAGGCAGAGGGAACTGCATGGGCAAAGCCATAGGTTTGGGAGGTCTGTGTGGTGCATATCAGAGAAGCACAAGCAGGACTTTTGTCATCCAAGGACAGAATGTGTGTGGGAAGGAGTTGGCAGGAAATAAGTTGAAGAGATAGGTCAAAAGGTGACTGAAGAGGGCCTGTGTGTCCTGCTGTAGAGTTTAAACTTATTCTCTAAGAGAGAGTTGGGGGAAGTGGAAGTGAGAGATGGGGAGGGGCCCCAAGGGGCAGCTATTAGAGCTTTATAAGCAGAATCGCTCGATCTGTGTTTTATAAAGCTAACTGAAGGGTGAATTTGAGGTGGAATCTGTGAGCTGGAGAGTTCTATTATAAGGTGATTATAATTGCCTGGCAAGAGACTGAGGGCTTGAACTAGCCAGAATGGCAGGAAAGGGGGAGGAATTTATCAGGTGTGTTGCAGGAACAATCCGTTGGACTTGAAAGCAATTAGATGTAGGACTGAGGAAGAGGGAGAGGTTCAGGCTGCTTGCCAAGGTGCCAGTGGATGTGACTGAAGCATTGATTATACCATTTACCGAGACAGGAAAAACAGTGGGAGGGACACACAGGTTTCGAGAAGAATGAAAATGAGTTCAGTTTTAGAGATGTCAAAAATAAGAATGGCTATGGAAGTCCAATAGACAGTTCTATCCAGAGCGGCCTTTCCCGTCCATTTGTTAGACCTTCAAATATCCGAAGATTACATCTATGAACTGATTTAAGAGTTGTCTCCTAAACTGAGAAAGGTTAAGAGAAAGGCCTGAGGTCAAAAGGAATAGGTAATATGTATAAGGTAGTAACAGGGAATATGTGTAAGAATCCTACACTTTTTTCATCCTGTGAATGCTCTATGAAGTTGGACTTGCTATTATAACATTTTATATAGGAGGAAACTGAAGCTTAGGAAAGATTAAATGACATACCCGAAGTCATATAGATGAAAAGGAGCAGAGCTGGAATTCAAATTCAAACCAAGCCTTTTTTTTTTTGCGGTACGCGGGCCTCCCACTGCTGCGGCCTCTCCCGCTGCGGAGCACAGGCTCCGGACGCGCAGGCTCAGCGGCCATGGCCCACGGGCCCAGTCGCTCCGCGGCATGTGGGATCCTCCCGGACCGGGGCACGAACCCGCGTCCCCCGCATCGGCAGGCGGACTCCCAACCACTGCGCCACCAGGGAAGCCCAAACCAAGGCTTTTTGATACAATCGCTTCTTATGGTCATTGTGGTCAAGACCATATGCCTCACGATGACCTCTAAGACCGTGTGCTCTGACCTCTGCCTGGCTTTCCATTCTTGCTCCCTGCCGGTTTCCCTTCCTTGCACATATCATGCTGCCTTCCACCCCGGGGCCTTTGCTGTTCTTTCTGACTGGAATGTTATTTTCAACCTCCCTTTCCCTAATGAACTTGATAATTATCTTTCAGATCTTAGCTGTCTGCAGAAGTCCCCTTGACCCCATGGAATAGGTCAGTCACCCCAAAAGGATTTTATTTTAATATTTATTATTATTTTTAAATTGATTTATTTATTTGGCTGAGCTGGGTCTTAGTTGCAGCACGCGGGGTCTTCATGGCATGTGTGGGATCTTCGTTGTGGCGTGCGGGATCTTTTAGTTGCATCATAAGGGATCTAGTTCCCTGACCAGGGATAGAACCTGGGCCCCCTGCATTGGGAGCATGGAGTCTTAGCCACTGGACCACCAGGGAAGTCCCCCAAAAGAAGTTCTTACAGCAACTTGTATTATTCCTTCCTAGTACTTATTACACTTTGCAGTTACACATTTTTGTCTCTGATGAGTTGACTAACACTTGACTAACACGTGATCTCTTCACTTAGTAAATTTCATCATAGAATCGAGCTGGTGCCTGTTATTGCCGATCAGTATATATCTCTAGCACATTGCACAGTACCTGACAAAGAGCAGCTGATCAATACATATTTTTTGAAAGAAAGAATAACTTTCTTTTCAGAAACCCATGGGTTTTCAGAACCCATGCTCTTAACTGTTTTACAGTACTAGAAATGTTTTGGAATATGCCGTTTTAAAAAATGACATTTTTGTTATGAATGGAAGTACTGTGTATATAATGACAACCACTGATACTATATCATGCAAAATGAAGAATCTGATAATTTATTGATAGCTGTCTTAGAGCTATGATATTGAAAATTGGCTAAACAGCCTGTGAGAAATTAAAGGATGGAGAAATCAAGATCGGTTATTATTTCGAAGAATGATAAAGAGGGGAGAATTATTTATAACTGCAAAAGAATTAAGGTAATTAAATAAAATAGCACATTAGTAGACTTTCCCGTTCCCCTGAAACATATAAGGTATTTGAAGGCCCACATATAGCCAAGTAGAGGGAGACCACTTAGCCTCAGATTTAATCAAGCAGTCCATGGTCCCCTGCTAGCCCTGTGTGTTGTAATAGGTACTGTGATTATTGAGGTTTGGTAAGATCGACAGATCAGGAGACAGCTGCCATTGAAAAGATAGTCCGTTACACTCACAGAGCCTAAGAGATAGAGTACAGGTCTCCTCATGGTGGGGTCCATAGCGAGGCAGGGAGAGAGGGAAACTGAGCAAGTGCTTTCATTGGGGCTTCTTCAAGGAGGAACTGGCAAGGCAGGATAAGTAGGTTTTGCCTAGTTTGAATAATTTCAGCAGCCTCTGTCCCTAGTTGTCTGGCATCTGGACCTTGCGGTGATTCGGGCATGTGTAGGGTGGCCTGGAATGAGAGAGCTCAATAAAGGGGTGGTTGGGAGTGTGGGCTCCGGATTGGTTGGTTTGTATTTGAAAATGAAAACTGTGGGCCCTGAAGAAGGACTTCTCACAAGGGCGGGTGGAAGGTGGCCAAGGCAAGGTGACTCAGGCATATTATCAGTTTGTCCAGACCAAGGTGTGTCCAGCATAAGCATGTAGAACAGATGTTAAAGCATCAAGTTTACGAAGCTAGAAGCATGTTTAATACACTGTGGCTGATCCACTGGGTAACTTTTATGAGGTTTACAATCTGTTCTTCATTCCCAACAGGAATGAGGATAGTAATAAGTGGCCTAATTCTCCTCTGAACTGTGATCCCAGGGTTCTTAACCTGTTTTAAGCCATTGAGCCCTGAGCCCTCGTTCAGCAAAGAAAGTAGTTCAGACATTCAGACTGAGCCTGACCCCTACAGAGGACCTCCCTCTGCAACCCCACCCCTCCCTTGTTTTAAGGAACCCTGCGTGCTATGCAGGTGCATCCCCTCGCTGTTTGGGGAATATAAGGCTCGTTTCTAAACTTGGAAGGCATTTAGTGACTAACCCTGAAGCTTCAAAGATGAAGGCCTGGATTTGAATCCAGCCCTGCCATTTAGACTCTGCAAGACCTTGAACAGGTTACTTCACTTTTCCGTGCTTCATGTCACTTTTTACAGTCTGTCATTATCTGGCTTACATATTTATTCCTTGTGTTCTGTAAGAAGCCCCACAAAGGCTGATATCTTGCTTCTTTTATGCATTATTGGGTCTGTGACTCTAGCACAGACAGTACAAGGCAGATGGTTGGGGCTGAGTAAATGCAGTAGTTCCCCTTATCCTCGCTTTCACTTTCTGTAGTTTCAGTTACCCACGGTCAACAGTGTTCCAAAAATATAAAATGGAAAATTCCAGAAATCAACAATTCGTAAGTTTTATATTGTGTGCAGTTCTGAGAAGCGTGATGAAACCTCCCACTGTCAGGCCCAGGATGTGAATCATCCCTTTGTCCACTGTATCCAAGGTGTAGATGCTACCCGCCCATTATTATAGAAAAAAACATTAGTATATATAGGGTTTGGTACTCTCTAAGGTTTCAGGCATCCAGTGGGGTTCTTGGAAAATATCCCCCTCGGATAAGGCGGGGATCTACTGTATTTGCAACTGGATGAAAGATGCGTGAATTCGCTAGCTGCTTTTCCAAGCAGGTGGCCACGCTTCACTGTACAAGAGGTCACAGAGCTCCACGTGCTCTGCTGACCTAGGAGCCCTTATCCAGAAAGCATGTTTACAGCCACTCCTTGAGTCAGTAAAGACTCATTCCTATCTTGTATGTTCATTATTTCAGCATTTACAGAAAACCTGTAACATAATGGTAATCAATGTTCATTAAGATGCCAGAAATTATTAAAAATCAAATTAAGCTGAAATTCATTATACTGCACTTAAGAAGATAAGTGTAAGGCACAATTTGAGAAAGATTTCCATCAAAATAGGAAAGGCCTTCAGAACTTAGGGTTAACCCTTCAGCTTTTAGAAAAGCCTCCCAGGAAGACTCGTTTTGAATGTGTTCTAGATAGTTGCTGTTTAAAAAAAAAAACTTTTTTAAAATTATGGACAATTAAAAACATACAGAAGTAGAAAGCATAGTATAATTAATCCCCAGTTACCAACACAGCCTCCACTTCTCACTTAACCCCCATGCATCGTGATTGTTTATTAAACCATTCAGCATGTGTCTGTAAAAGGTAAGGATTCTTAAAAAATATAATACTATTGTCATATCTAAAATAATAAACAATAATTTACTTTATGATGTCAATATTTTTTATTTTATTTATTTTTTTATACAGCAAGTTCTTATTAGTTATCTATTTTATACATATTAGTGTATATATGTCAATCCCAATCTCCCAATTCATTCCACCACCCCCTCCCCACCGCTTTCCCCCCTTGGTGTCCATATGTTTGTTCTCAACATCTGTGTCTATTTCTGCCTTGCACACCAGTTCATCTGTACCATTTTTCTAGATTCCACATATATGCGTTAATATATGATATTTGTTTTTCTCTTTCTGACTTACTTCACTCTGTATGACAGTCTCTACGTCCATCCACGTCTCTACAAATGACCCATTTTTTGTTCCTTTTTATGGCTGAGTAATATTCCATTGTATATATGTACCACATCTTCTTTATCCATTCGTCTGTCAATGGGCATTTAGGCTGCTTCCATGACCTGGCTGTTGTAAATATTTTCAAATATCCAATATCGCCAGTCTTCTCATAAATGGCTCTTTGTGGTTGGTTCATTTAAATCAGGATCCAAACCAAGATCCTGACATTGCCTTGGACAATCTCTTTTAATTTATAACAGTTTCTCCTTCCTTCTTTTTGTTCCACCTGCCAGCTTTTTAAATTGAAGAAACCAGATCATTTGTTCTGTAAAATTTCTTATATTCTTGATTTTGTTGATTGCATCTGCATGGTGACATTTAACAAGTTTAAATCTGTTCCCTGTATTTCCTATAAACTGATAGAGCTGGAGGCTTAATTAGATTCAGGTTTGACTTTTTGGTTAAATTAACCTCAAAGGTATCTCTGAGTACTTCTGATTGCATCATATTGGGGACATTATTATATCCAGTTGCCTCTTTTTATGATACTAAGATTGCTCAGGGCATCTGGTATTTTATGTCAACCTTACCTCTCCATTCTTAAAGTCCCCATCAGCCTTTCACTTAATGCAGTAGTTCTCAGCCCTTACTACCCATTAGAATATCTGTGGAGCCTTTATCCACTTTTGATGCCCAGACCCCACTTCCAAGAATTGATTCAGGGTGGATCTGGGCTCAGTAATTTTTCTAAGAGTCCTGGTTGATTCTGATGTACAGACAGGACTGAGAGCCACTGACTTGATAATTTTGGCAGTCGTTGAGGATCTTTGCCAAGAGAGCCATTATTTCAGAAAAGATTATCCAATAGTAACATTCTGTCATGCTTTCTGTACTTATTAGCAGACATTCTCCCATTAAAAACTTTCATTAAGTCTTTGGTTCTTTTCTTTAGTTCGTATAGGAAAGATTGGATAAATATTGGATTCTTATCAGTTTTCTGAATAATGAGTTGAATATCCAACATCCTCCAAAGCTGGCTAATGAGTTTTGTTTAACTATTATTGTGAATTCATAGATTTTAGCATATTGGATGTTTTAAACCGTTGCATTTATTATTATTATTATGACTATTATTTCCATGCTCAAATTGTTTAACTTTAGCCAATGGAAGTCCTTTGAAGTTAGCTCCTGTGATGTTTTTGGACAACATCAGTAGTATTTGATTGCTCCCTTGCTTTTACATATGACGTGTTTTAGGCTTATGTTGTACATTGGATAATTTAGTTGTTCTGTACAATTCCTGTCCTGAACTACCGTATCTAATAGTTCCGCTATCTGTATACTGTTTAGTGACATTCTATTTAGTAGCTATGACATGATTACAAAACAGAATGGCAGATATTTATAGTAATAGTAAATTTCAACAGGTGGTAAATGGTAATTAGGAAAAAACATAATGATTATGTAAGTAAACTCCTTAATTTTTTATTATGAGTCCTGCAGAGCATGGTGCATAAATCCTTCGTCACCAGTTTGTATTTTTTTCCCCCCAGTTAATGTCCATCAGCGTGTTGGCAGTTTCCGCTTGGATGAGGGACTACCTAAATAATGTTCTGACTTTAACTGCAGAAACAAGGTAGGCTTTATGATTAATGATTGATTTCTAGGGCTTCCCTGGTGGCGCAGCGGTTGAGAGTCCGCCTACCGATGCAGGGGACACGGGTTCATGCCCCGGTCTGGGAAAATCCCACATGCCGCGGAGTGGTTAGCTCCGTGAGCCGTGGCCGCGGAGCCTGCGCGTCCGGAGCCTGTGCTCCGCAACGGGAGAGGCCACAACAGTGAGAGGCCTACGTACGGCAAAAAAAAAAAAAAAAAGATTGATTTCTTTCATCAGGGTTTCCTCAGACACTAGTTTCTAAGTAACATTGCCCTAGGGTGTTTAGACGGTAGTGCTCATCCACGATCGTTTGGAAAGTTTTTCCTGCCCATGGCAACACTTGCATTTTCCAGCATCTCATTAAGGTGTGCCACTGGTTCTAGAGGACACTTCTGGTTATGGTAATACCGCTCGCCTGTCCTTCTGACAGTGTGCCAGCCGTGTCATATTTGTGTATAAAGGACGACACAGCTACTTTTCCTTAAGAAAATGATCACCAACTTCTTCTTGCCTTCATATTCCTGAGCTAATGAAAACCAAACCCCAAATGTCATTTTCTTACCCAGTTTCAAGGATTGACTCACTAACATCTCAAAGGGCAAATTACTTAACTTCTCTGAGCCTCAGTTTCTTCATTTCTGAATGGGGATTGTATTAAATACCACTCTGAATTTTCCTAAGGATTAACTGAGATACATTTCTATAAAGTCCTTAACACGATGGAGCTTAGTAAGCACTTTGTAACGGTCGTTTTTTGTTATCTTAATTATTACTCGTACTGTTATGGCTCTAGTTAATAATTTTTTCATAGTCTTAGCAGAAAGCATTTTCCTCCCTTCCTTGTAATTCAGACCAATTTCCCTTCCATAGCAGTGTTTCTCATCTTTGGGAAAGGTCATTTGTTGGGGAGAAAGTGCACACTGCATATGGAGTCCCAGACCAGAGAAGAGTAGGGAGAGTCTTCTCAGTTAAGAAATGTTGAAAAGGGTTTTCCTGGTGGCGCGGTGGTTAAGAATCCGCCTGCCAGTGCAGGGGCATGGGTTTGAGCCCTGGTCCAGGAAGATCCCACATGCCACAGAGCAACTAAGCCTGTGTGCCACAACTACTGAAGCCCACACACATAGAGCCTGTGCTCCGCAACAAGAGAAGCCACCAAAATGAGAAGCCCGTGCACCGCAACGAAGAGTAGTCCCTGTTTGCCGCAACTAGAGAAAGCCCATGCGCAACAACAAAGACCCAATGCAGCCAAAAATAAATAAATAGATAAATAAATAAATAAATTTATAAACAAAAAAAGAAATAGTGAAAAGTCTCATGTGGTGTCCTCAGGTTAAGGCTTCAGAGCTAACATTAGATCGACTTTTTACTGACAACCTCTATCTTATATTTTAAATGAGCTGAGGTAGGAAGGCTACCACTTGTATAAAAAACTAAACCAAACAAGACAAAAAATAAAACGAGCAAGCAAATTGGTGATTGTTCAGTGATTCTGAAATAGAAATCCAGTCTTCAGCTTTGAGGCATGATGATTTAAAGGATTATTAACACAAGTCAGTTGTGTCTTGTACTATGTCTTGGGTGCATTTTGGTTATATTTTATTTATAATATGACATTATTGTTCTTCTTTCAGGGTAGAGGAGGCTGTCATCTTGACTTATTTTCCTGTGGTTCATCCGGTCATGATTGCTGTTTGCTGTTTCCTGATCATCGTGGGGATGTTAGGATACTGTGGAACAGTAAAAAGAAATCTCTTGCTTCTTGCATGGGTACGGTGTTTATATCTATTCTTTATTGTGGTTAAAAAGACCAACCAGTAATGTATAATTGGTTCATCAGTGCACAAGATTACATGCTTAGGGAACTGTGATAGCGGTTCCCTAATCTGTGCTCATTGTTCAACATCCTGTGAGAAGGGAAGCGTTCTTTCCATGAGAGACGATTTCAGTACAAGTATTTGCTGTACTCAGAAGATGAGGTGTGGAAATATGTACACTATTTAATTATTTCACTCAGGCAATGTGTTGACATTTTCATTTGAAAGTAGAAATTTTTTCTAGTGTCACGGACCTTATTACCACTCCAACAGGCCCCTCGGGACTAGAACTGAGACGTCATAATGGAACTCTGTTTCTTTCTCTCTTTTCTTGTTTTAACCAAACCCACCACTTAAACCCATGTGGAAATTCAGGTGGTGAGGTAGCAAACAGACATCATAATCCCGGCACTGCCTTTACATAGGTTAGTGGATATGAGTCTCAGTTTCTATAGTTTTAGTGTTTTGTTTTTTTAAAAATTCTGGAACAGTTGGACTAAATTACTTCTTAAATTCCCTTCAGCACTCAAGCTCTATGATTCCAAAATCTATGATTATGCCTTTAATTCAAAAATTAGCAAACCCTCTTTTAACATTAAAAACTTGAGTCAATTAAAAATACAGTTTACAGATAGAGTTTTGAAGCTCATTGATTGTATAAAATATTATATGTTAACGGCCCCAGGGGGTTGAGGCTGCTAACATGTAATTGCAGACATGTCAGATTCCTAAAAAGTAATTCATTGAGTATATTCCTTTCTTTGCCGTAGTTCTCAATGGTATCTGTGCACTCATTTCTTGTAGGGAACTTACAAAAAGGTTTTTTTATGGTGTGCTGATAAGCTGGATATCTGAGCAGAGAAAAAGCCCTGATTTGTAGCATTTGAAGATTTCTGTGATGTAAATACTCCCAGCATGGTCGATTTCAGGCTACCAACTTGCCATTACTGAATGCAGAGCTGGGGAGAGATGAGCACAGATTGGCTCTCAGGAGACAGCTCCCGCACACCAGGGCTTGACTAGCTCCCGTCCCAAGCCCATTAAAACAGACTCTTAGTGTGAAGCTGAACTAAAGCTTTGCATTTCACAAGAACAACCTGTGTTAATGTATTACTTGGCTTCGTGGAGGATAACTCTTTAGGTCCATGATTGGAAAACAGAAAATGCTGCAGAGAAAGGGGACATGCCCATTGCCTTACTTCTGTTCACTTTGGTATACAATGCTTTTGACTGTATTTTATTTATAATATGTCATTAATTTTCTTCTCTCAGGGGAGAGGAGGTGGAAGGGTTTGGAACCTATGTTGCAATTCAAGAAATTTGGACAATAATTTAAACAAACTAAAGTACTTACTTTATATGAAACTTACAGTTTAAGGGATGGATAAGGTATTGAAACTCAAAAAAAAAAATCTCAGAATCCTTTTTTAAAACCACAATCTTACAACGATGTCCTATGTATACAACCAATTTAAATATAGCTGCTGTTCTTCCTCCTCCCAACTGGTATGATTCTGAATGGTTCCTGGACTGTAGAGGTGGGGTGGGGTAGGATAGCATATTTCATGGAACTTCAAAGACTTTTAGGAACATATTTTGAAAACCATTTACGCATTCCATTAGATCGCTTGAATGCAAGTAAAACAATTTGACAAATAACGAGGTAATTTGGGCTCTCCTTGGGGCAGGATGAGTCATAGAGACTTGTGCATGGGAGCTAGTTTGTGATGTTGGAAAGAACCTTATGCTGCACAGGTGACGTGGAGGACTGAGGTTCTAAGGGCCAGAAACTTGTTCATTCATTCATTCTTCAAACATTTATGGAGAATATAGGCACTATTAGCCTTTGCCATCAGACCAGTGTATACACAGTGGATAGGCAATTTCACTACTGTCTGACAAGACCTCTAATAAGATTTACTCTGAGTACTGAGGCTAGAGAAGAGCTCCAAGCTCAGTCCCAAGGGGTCAGCCTCTCCTCCAGGAGGATGACTGGCGTAGACTGATACTGCTTTATCCCATCCCGCCCCTTTTGGTGGATGTACTCTTGTCCACAAAGCAGCTTTTGGTGCATCGCTGTTCCACGTGTCCCTGGCTGCCGTCAGCTCTTGGTTGTTCCTTCCCGTTGACTATCTATCTGTGGCAGTTTGTGCCCCATTCCCATCGGGCTGCCTGTCTCCTCTTAGCAAGTTCCTAGATGTTACTCTGTCTAAACCCAGCACAACCTCTTTCCTTTGCTTGAAGAATGATTTGTGGTCTCAGCTCCCAATTACCTGTTACTCGTAACTGATCTGCATCTGATCTGCTTCTCAGGCAGTTTTTTCTCTGCCTTTCTTTCCATAGCCTCCTTCTCTAAACAGTTGTCAAATCCTGTAGGTTCTAGTTTTACAATCTCAGGATCCCGTCCCTTCTTTTCTTATTTGGAATGCCCAGGTTCAGGCTCTCCTGACTTTTTTTCCTTAATTTATTTTACTTATTTTTAAATTTTTGGCTACGTTGAGTCTTCGTTGCTGCTCACAGGCTTTCTCTAGTTCCCGTGAGCGGGGGCTACTCTTCATTGCAGTGCGCAAGGTTCTCATCGCGGTGGCTTCTCTTGTTGCGGAGCACGGGCTCTAGGTGCGCGGGCTTCAGCAGTTATGGCTCGCGGGCTCCAGAGCGCAGGCTCAGTAGTTGTTACACACGGGCTTAGTTGCTCTGCGGCATGTGGGATCTTCCTGGACCAGGGATTGAACCCGTGTCCCCGGCACTGGCAGGCGGATTCTTAACCATTGTGCCACCAGGGAGGTCCCTCTCCTGACTTCTTGCTGAAACAGTGCAGAGCCCCCTAACTAAACTTCCTGCCTCTGTTGTCTCCTAATTTACCCCAAACCAGTGCTCCCCGTTAATACAATGCAACAGTGATCACATTACTCCTCTGTTCCGAAACCTTGAAAGACTTCTGGTTGGGTAATGAAGTGTTTAGAGACACTTCAATCTTGCATCAAGCTCTTCTGCAATCAAACCTTCATCTGCCATTTTTAGCTCTCTTACCTACTTCATTTTCTGACTGTTCTTTCCTGCTCTTACTCCTGCTGTCCCTTAGCTGGGAATTTCTTCTTAATGCTTTTGTTTCAGTACTACCAACCCATTACAATTTGCCTGAAATACTACCTCCTGAAATTGTAATAATGACAAAGATGATGATGATAATCAAAGTAGTTAACATTTCTCATGTGTTGACAAACTGTAATGCTTTCAGACTCGTAGAGGTTTAAATGAAATTTTTATATGAAGGGCTTTACATTAATTAATCAATTTCGAGACAGACACTATAATTATTCCCATAATATAGATGAGGAAAGGAAGCACAGGTTGGCTCAGTGATTTGCCTGTTTGCATAGCTAGTAAATGGAGTATATGGTATTCAGATCATCACAGTCTAGTTCGAACAACATGTTTGCAACAACTTCACTATTTTACTCTGTAATTGCTGCCTTTTCTTAAATGATTAAGTATCTTAGTATTATTTAATTATTAATACTTAGTATATCTTAAGGATTAGGCATCTCACATTGTATAAAACATTTTCCCTATGATCTTTCATTTTAAACTCAACAACAGTCATCTAAGAGAGATGATTACAAATGAGGTTCAGAGAGGTTCAGTAATATGTCCAAGGTCACTCAGCACTGGCAGGTAAAGCTTTGATTCAGACCTCTGTGTTTCTGACTGCCAAGCCCATTCTCATTGGGCCTTTACCGATGTCTCCAACAGACATGTCTCAACTTTTGAAGTCCAGTGCGTTTCTCCTATTATAAATTTCCCTTTTTTTATAACCAGCCCAAACTGCCGGACTACAAACAACTTGATAATATGAACCATTCATCTTGCCTATTGCTTTAATAACTTTTTTTGAAATCGAGTAATAGACAGGAAATTAGAACAGTGTGAGTCGAAGTGGCCAGCACATCAGATAGGGAGGATGGTGTCTGGAAGGCAGTGAAGAGGGTGAGATTTTCAGGGAGGAGCCTGGCTGGTACATAGGTTTTGACAGCAGTGGCCTGTTAAAGGGGTGAGTACTAACGCAGGCTATGACAGGATGTTAGGTCCTTGGCAAATATTTGCAACGAAACTCACGTGATTTCTTCCTTTATGTCCTTTAGCTTTTTTGTGTGTGGTATGCGGGCCTCTTATCCTTTAGCTTTTTATCCTAATTTTTTTTTTTTTAATTAGGAGGTTCCTTAATTTTGGATGCAAATGTTTAAATAAGCCCAATGCATTCAATCCAACTTTTCCATTTCCTTGTACTCAAAATTGCGCTTCACTTTTAAGACCTGTAAAACCAGATTAGAGAAGAAAGCTTTTTTTTTTTTTTTTTTAAAAAAAAAAAAGACCACCAGTATCTCTGAGAGCTGCCACAGCTCTTGAATGATTACTAAGAAAAGGTCTGGCAACTGGGCTATGGTGCTGTTTAAGCAAAAGTCAAAATGCCATTATTCATCAGACTGATCAAGAAAAAGTGAGAGAGGCTCAAAACAGATCTTTATAACCGACCTGCCTTCCCACACTCACCCCTCCAACAAAACAACTGCAGGCTAAGAGACCACCTGTAGGAAAACATTTCTGGTGAACCTTGGTCATGAAGTCGACCCTTTTATTGAATTATAGATGCAGATTGCTAAAACACCCTAATTTAAGTTTCCTAAATAAACTACAGGACATCCAATAAAACTTGTATTTCAGATAGACGACAAATAATAGTTTCGTATAAGTTTGTCCCGTGCAATATTTAGGATATACATCTACTAAAACATTATTTTTTATCTGAAACTCAGATTTAAATGAGCATCTTGTATTTTTACTTGCTGAATTTGGCAACCCTACTCTAACCAGATTTGTTCTTAATAAATATGAAACTGTCACAGAACAGCAACTTTTATATACATATAGGAGGATATTACAAGTAATTAAATTCTAATTATATTGGGAAAACAAGCCAAAATGAATAGGAAGATAAGCTTGAATGTGCCATGACTTTCA
The DNA here is from genome assembly GCF_003031525.2 of Neophocaena asiaeorientalis asiaeorientalis. Taxonomy (NCBI): domain Eukaryota; kingdom Metazoa; phylum Chordata; class Mammalia; order Artiodactyla; family Phocoenidae; genus Neophocaena; species Neophocaena asiaeorientalis. Next base: position 5,171,113 of record NW_020174561.1, read on the forward strand.
AAATAATTTCTGTAACAGAAATTCCTTTTCTCTTTACAAGAGAAATTAAAGCTAAATGGAAACTGGTTTCATGCTTTAGATGGGTACTTCCCAAGGCTTTTAGCTGTAGACTAAATGAAATTCATTTGTTATTGCAGTTCTACCTTGCTATTAGCAGAGGCATTAGGAAAGCAGTGCCAGCTCAGGGGGAATGTAAACAGATTGAGCAGACATGTTTACAATATCGACAACAGCTGAATGTCACCGTCAGGAGATCGTCATTTGTCAGAGAGTGTTGCTAATATATGCTCGGCTGCCAGCAAACCACAACTTGTCAGGCACTGGTCAGAAATTAAGTTGCCTGCGCCTTACATGTTTAAGATCAGTACCTTGTATTTAAAAGGGAAGGTTTTCTTTTCTTTTTTTTCACTTTTATTATCCCAGAGAATTTGCACATAGCTAGTGATTGTGTGGAAGCACTTTTAAAGCTTTCTTAAAATATCCAGTGGTTGAACCATGTTTGAAATGATTCTCTTAAGAGAAATCAAGTACGTTTTTAATGGCCATGGAGAAATTAACCATCCTCAGTTTTCTGTTATTTAAAATCATAATGCAAAACAGGAATATCTTTAAATAGTAGTTAATTTTCTACTGACTCTGTTTAAGTCTTTCTTTTAAGTAGTTATACATTTAATAATTATACAGCTCCTTATAACCCATTAAGTTAAAATTAAATTATTAAGTTAAATATCTTTATTATTTGCTATTTATAGTTTTGGTTGATAGCCTAGCACCTTTATTTCTAAATCAAAGTCCATCATATCATTGATTGCATGTTCAGCATCTACCCAGAGTTTCACTCTGTTTTCTCAGAAAATACTTATAGCAACTTTATATGGTTAGACTTATTTTACACCTGAGGAGAAGTAGGATGCCTGAAGATACACACCGCTAGCTGCTTTCCTTAGCATTCAGATTCAACTTATGCTCTATGTCTATACGTGTTTCATTCCAACACCCAGTGACTGGAATACATTTAATTAATTACTGGCACTATTTCTATAAAACTTAAATATGCTTCATCTGTAATCCAAGGTATTCAGTAGTCATTCAACTTTTAAAAATATAATCTTTTAATGTCCTTATTAAGGAAGGAACTCTAAAAATTCGACCATCGTTCTCCCTTATCCTGTCCAAGAATCAAACAACTTCTCTTTCCCTTTCTGCCCTCTGTCCTTCCCCTCTCTTTCCTTTTTCCCTCTGTAAACATATACTGAGTACTCAGTCTGTGATAGACATGAGATACAAAGATGAAATGGGCGACTGCAAAGAAAATATCACAGCATGATACAGTATTAAGCTTATAAATAAATTAGTGTGGGAACCCCGAACGAGGAGTGGTTGGAGATTTCCAGTAGGTTTGGCAGGAGAGTCTTTATTTGAGCTGTATGTTGAAAATGTGTAAGAGTTTTCTGGTGGAGGAGGGAAGCCACATGAAGAGTATGTGCAAAGATACAGAAGAGTGAAAGAACATGGCAAGTTTAGGCAAAACTTAGAAGTTCCGTGTAACTATGGTGTCAGTGAAAAGTGCATGAAGTAGTCCAACCATGAAGGTCTTTGTAGGAGAGTCTGATGTTATCCCTTGGACTATAGAGAGCCAATGGGTGTTTCCAGCATTTAATGAAATGGTAACATTAAGGGCTGGAGGCATTGGGAAGGCTGGTTAGTGGTTATACCCTAGTCTTTGGAAGCCATGCACGGGGTCTAGACTAAGGCTAGAGTTTGAGGACTGAGTGGAAGGCAGCTGAATTCAGCAGACTTTGCTGAGATAGAATTTTTGCACATGGTAATAATGTTTGTATTACTTGACATGAGGAAACGGGGTATTATTCAATATGTATGCGTTTTTCATCTAATAGAAACATATCCCTTCCATATATGCGTTTTATTTTGACATATTAACTAGAATTCTTTTAGAGCTATAGCTTTAAAATTTAGTTGTTAAACTCACAAAAATTTCAAGCAGAGGAAACTGAAGATGATGTAGGCATTTCTGCATCCGGAAGCTCAGCTTGCACATCTCGGTTTTGTATGCACACAAAGCCCAGGACAGAGTTCCATTAACCTTTCTGTTTCTTCAGTGATGTTGGTTTGACTGTCTCTAATTATACCCCAGAAAAGCACACAAGCAGACGTCTCTAAAAGGAAATGTCATGATATTCATGCCCTTAGTGGTGGGTCTTTGTGACAGGATCTTGAGTGTTCTTTGGACTTTTTGCTTACTTTAGGGTTTGAAGTATGAATGGCTCAAGGTTTTGTATTTCTGACTTTGGTATAATTTAGGTATACTCTGTCATGGTACGCATTTTAAGCTTTGTTATATATTGTTTCTTATTATATATATTTGCGATAGCTTTGGTTAAATATAAGCCATATAAATCTATACCCATTGATTTGGTGAATATCCCTAGTCTGTTCAGAGTTCAGTGACAGATATTTCTCAGGCAGCACGTGCTCTGAAGGGGTGATTCTGCTGTGGATGCTGGTTACAGGTTCAGCAAATGCTACCTTGAGGTTAATTCAGCAATTGTGTAGAGTTTTTGCTTTCACATCTGGGTCCAACACCTATTGACTTCCTTTGGCCAAGGTAAAACAGTAGCTATTCATTCAAAATCATATCAGTGTCTAGATGACTCAGGAAACAGAGTTAAATCAATAGACAAGCAAATGACACGTAAAAGACGAGAGAATTAAGCTGCTTAAGCTATAATGAGGAAAGTAGCTTTCAGAAAACCTGTATAGAAAAATGATGTTGAATATTTACTTAATATGCAATATCTGATGAATTTGATGACTAAATAATAGCTTATGAGTTAAAGGTTTTTTTCATGAAATTTCCTAAATTAAAAACACCTACTTTTTCAGAATTGTGATCCATGTATTTCCCCCTTTATTCATAGCAGGGATTTTTTTTTTTTGGCCTCGCTGCATGGCATGTGGGATCTTAGTTCCCTGACCAGGGATTGAACCTGTGCCCCCTGCAGTGGAAGCGTGGAGTCTTAACCACTGGACCAACAGGGAAGTCCCCATTTCCCCCTTTATTCAGATAAAGGGTTATTACAGGCTCCAATTATGTGCTCAGATTAAGATCAATCTTCTCAGCTCACATGACAGAAACACTAATTTAAATTTTATTTAAAATGTATAAACACTGTAGTTGTATCACTTAGTATTCCTCTTAAGCACTACATTTGAATTATTTGGAAATAAGTGATTATCCCTGAACTTTCTTTAGATTACCATCATTTTAGTTTCAAATCTTTAAAATTTGGAAACTACAGATTTCCGCAATATGGTTACAACTATGAAGACATTTTAGAAACATCTTTAAGAAAGTTGGAATTTTATTAGATGATACGTGCCAATGTAAGAATTGTTGCTAGTTAAGTAAAAATATGAATCTTTTCAGTGTCTCTTCTAGGAAACAAGCATTTAAAATATTATAAATTTTCAGGTTCTGTGCAGGGTTTACACAGCCCAGTTGAAGACACAGACTGATAACTTTTAACAAGTTTGGAGAAGTTTGCCTTTTGTAATTAAAATATTTTAATTCTAAAAGTTCTCTTTTGTGTTATTAAAGTACTTTAAAAGAACTGTAAGGAACAATAGATAGCCTTGTTCTACCAAGAGCATTTAATAAAAGGACATGAGGAATCATTTGAACTGAGATCTGAGGGGGAGGGCAGAATTTGGGTGGCTGGTGATTCATGGGCAGAGGTGGGAGAAGGGCCTTTGCAGGGGAAGCAAGGGACTTTGAGGAATTGAAAGGCTAGTGGAGGGAGCAGTTGTGAAAAGACTCAGAAGCTCATGGAGTGCTTGGCAAAGGGCATGTGTAGGTCATTGGGTAGACGTGTGCCAGTCTTACAAGGCTGAGACTTGGCTGTGTGACCTAGGGCCAAATTATGGAGATATCTTGAATATATCTTGTGCACATGCTCTGCAGTGTGAAGTTTTGGGAGCTGCAGAGTGATGGGATATCTCTTTTGCTACATAACCCAGGAAGCAGTGTCTGTTCTTGCTTTCGTCTGGGCCTTTTTCTCATTTACCTGGGAGAAGATAGCTACCTGGTCCTGCCATTCTGGGCTAAGGGGGCTTCACATTTAGAGAACCCTTTTTAATGATGGAAGAGAGAATGGAAGACGTATTTTATTCTAACAATGTGCCTTTACTGATGAAGGAATAAAGGTTTTCAGGTGGGGCAGTCTAGCTAACGCTTTAGAATTTTTTTCCCAGATGTACATTGTAAACAAAATTTTATTAATCTGGATGTATTTAATTCAGGTTTAATAGCAAAATTATAGTTAGTAAGCTAAAGTAGGCACCAGGAAACTGGGTGTGGGGCTAGGATGCCCTTAGGGAGACCAGCCAGCCAAGGGCTCTTGTGGAATGGTTAGAACAGTAGCTCTTTGGAATGCTGCCACAATTTCCCAGGCTCAGGGGGAAAAAAACGTTCCATAAACAATTGACTAGTAGCAGAGGATTGTTGTAGAACTGCTTAACTTGTTTGAGAACAAACTTTTTAAGCATGTTAGAAGCACTTACCTACAGATAATGGATATGCTCCTTTCAAATCATCATTAATCTGTTTATAAAAGCAGGTCTTTAAGGATCTGCTTATCAATTTTCAATATTCTTATAGCTAAAATATTTGTTGTAACAAGCATGCATTTCTCTAAAATTGATCTGTAATTCATGCTATTTAATTCAAATTGTTCCTTCTACCAATTAGACTGAATTACTGATGTTTGGGCAACTTTGGTGACAATTTAGTGATTTTATCATTATTCACATATGGTTTTCTTTCTCTGAACATTAAGCATGACTGTGGATCAGCTTGTGTTCTTCTACTTTATTATTTTAAAAAAGAAAATACATATTTTTGGTTCAGGAAGAAAGTGTTTTTGCTGGAATAGATTTATCAAGAAGAAAAAAAAGAATGAACCTCTTCACTTATAATAAATATTTGTATTCGTGGATTTATAAAATTTAATGGAAAGATTTCCCTTTAATACTCTTTTAACAAATAGGTTTGAGGTTTTTCTGGAGAATGTACAAAGGTAAGTTAAAATGTATATCTTGTCTGAAAATAAAGGTAAAACAAAAGAAAGTGATTTAGAAGATACTTTCACAAATATAGTTATAGAATGATTCAAAAGTTATTGCAGATATTAAAGTATGAATTCCCTTCCTACCTAATAAAATCCTTTAAAATTTCCAATTTCCTAATCTGTTGTCTTGTAAATGATGTTGTCCTAAAGACGCCGGTGGTAATGAACTCACTCCTCTTGTGTTTGTGAGGTATCTGGCCGCGTTTGCGTCTGAGAGGCATGAGTTGGATCAGAATTGAGTCTGGTGTTCTTTGACTGTGTTGCTTAGGGTACTTCCTCTGTACTTTCCTGCCGAGGTTCTGGTGATGGGGACTCCTGTCTTGCGTTCTGAGGAATAGCCCAGTAATACATAGAAACAACCTCTTCCGAGACCAGAAACACCCTGTAAATCTTTTGCATTGGGGCCGAGCATGCAGACTTTAGCTGACCTGGCTTACAAAGCAACAGAAGCTATATACATGGTGACCTGTCTAACGTGTCCAGTTGCTTTATTGCCTTACCCTTAATGTGTTACCTGTCACAATATACATCTCTGCCCCCGAGAACCCGTGGCCCCTGGCTAAGTCCCTCTGATTTTGGCATAATACGTTTCTCTGTCTCAGAGTTTGAACAGCGTGTGAAGTAAAAGCTTATTAATCTGAACTTCACCAACATCTTTGATAGAGAAACTAGCTCAACAAATTACCAGTGTAAATAAAATGGAAAAGGGGAGTAAATTAAGATACATTATTACAAAGATGCTTCTATGTATTTATTCAAATGTAAGCATGAACAAAGGACCACAGCATACCGATACTTTCTTACTTTAGCTCACCTTTCTGCATGGGCTCAGGAATGCCAAGACTTTGTTTCTTCAAAAACTGGTTTATAGTTTTAGCTTTTTCTAAATTAGACTGAACTCATCTCATTTATAATTCTTAAATGAAAGGAAATTTAATGCTGTCTTTTCTTGGAAAATTTTGTAAAGACACACAGAACATGGTGAATAGTTGGCCTTCAGAAAGTACCAAGCCTGTGTCTGCTATGACATCGTTTTGAGACTTGGCTAAAACAGAGGCTTTGTGTGGACATGTGTTCTAAGCACAAGTGCTCTTGGACTGTTAGTAGTTTAGTCCTGGTGGATTCTTAACAGAATGTCAGCCGTTCCATTATCTTGTACAAATATTTGGCACTGGAATTCTCTTATTTACTAACTTTAAGTAATATAATATTTTTAAACCTCCAATCACTGGGAAAGGAAAAATAAACAACTGACATAGAGATACTTAGCACTGAAAGCTTGCAGAGTTTAGCATTTGACAGGGTAGAGACTGGAGTTTATCATTTATCATTTAGTGAATGCAGGCCTTTCATCAAACTTTTTGTTTATTAAAAGAGTTGGTTATGTAGCACGTAGGTAGGAGTCAAAAGGCACCGTGTTTTTAAAATATTCAAATGTCCAGTAAAGTATGTTATATTTTGAAGTAGTTTTTATTTGTGGAGAGGTGAGTCTCAGGTTGTATTAATGTTCCAAGATCAGCAAATCTGACTTTTGTGGTTTTAAATTATGTTGAATGTTACTTATGAGAAAACAATCTGAGTTTTTAGTTGTGAATTAAGAGACTAGCAGATTAAGATAACTTTTACAGTGTTTATACTTTTTACTTCTCACCCAGTGAAATATATTCTCACTGAGGAGGTTCTGTGATATGTGGTTTATTATCTGCTTTGCTCACACAGAGAAATGTATATAAGTGTTTCGTGGAAGACATTACAATTTTGTGTTAATGTAAAAATTCTTTTCCAGTTGGCATTTATACAGGAAAACAGTTTGGAGAATAACTGTTTTGTCTATTTATCATAGGTTGGATATAGGACTTTTTGTTTCCTTTAGATAGTTTATATCGCAGAGTCCTCTATCCATAAAACTGGATATGATGAGGATAAGTTTTATATCAATAGAACATAGTTCCTATTAAAAAACTCTTAGTAATTGAAAGTATCTTTTTCTATACTTCTCAACTGCTTATAAAGTTTAATATTCTCAATAAATTGATTGGCTTTGTTAGGGCAGATTGCTTTCTTCTTTTCATTAGATTGATAGAAGTTAGAAAGGAAAAATTTTAAATAAATCTATTTTCCCCAAAGTGAAAATTATTTGAAATATTTTGTACAAAACAAACATTACTTTCTTTGAAATTTTATTAAATCAATTATTAACAGTACATAAGTAATACTTATTTCATTTATTAGTGTTCTTATGAAAGTTCAATTTAATGAACTGTTAAGCACTCATTGGCTATATGACATTATATTTCATTATGAAAATTGTAAGATATGAATAAGAACAAAAGTTAATTTTACTATTAACTTTAAAAGAAGCTGATCTGACTGATTTAATGTAAGGTCAAAACATAAAAAGAGATGGAATTACTGAGATAAAGTGTCAAGGAATTTGATATAGTAGTTAAAGCAGCATTTGCGCCTTTAATTAGGCATTATTTGGAGGAGGGAAAAAGGAATTTTTTTGCCATCCTTAAAATTTTGATATTACTGGTAGTCTTTTTTTTTTTTTTTCCTTACTGGAAAAGGTCAGAGATGGGAATGTAGGTGTTTTAATTCAAAGACAAGAAAGGTTTTGTAAATACCCGTGTGAACATGTACTTGTGTGCATTTGTGTTCAGTAGTGGGGGAGTCTATAGATGATGGATCGTGAGGTATTGCTAACACCACTGCCAACATCCGTGATATAATATGTACTATGTGCCAGCCACTATTGTATGTGCTTTATGTGTATTGGATCATTAAATTCTCCCAACTATACTATAAGGTTGCCACGATTGTTATCTCCACTTTATAGATGAAGACACGGAGACACAGAAAGGTTAAGTGATTTGCCCAACTACGAAGTGGTAGAGCTGGGATCTGAATCCAGGAACTGTGCTCTGACAAACTTAGTGTTCTGTTGCCTCTCAATGTACCTAGCTCCATTTTCTCTTTTCAAACATACAGCTAATGATATTTTTGTAATATGTTTTGGGGAATAACTTACACAATGTATATATATACCTTTGACCTAATAAATGTACATACATACATTTGCACATACACATATATACCTATAAGAATACTTGATTTTTTACATACTTTTTATATACTTTTAATTTTGTATACTCACAATACTTGATTATATATACAAACACGTGTGTTTCTTGAGCAAATAAACTAAATCCAAGCCTCCCTCCTTGAACGAAATTGCCCATAACATAGAGTTCTAAACTTCAAAATTTTGTGACTGAAGTGAATTCTCCAAGTTGGAAAATAATCCAGCTCACGTTGATTTGAGCAGACTGCCTGTGTAGTTTTATGAGCAATATTGCAAGAGACATTCAAATTTCCAAATAGGGTCTAGTGAAAGAGACCTCTGGGGTGGGGGTGGGGGGCGGGTCTGTAAATCACATTTAAATATAAACTTTTTGCATTTTGTTACAGAATCCCTATTTTCAGCTACTGAAGGTACATTTAGGAAAAGGATGACAGCACCTGAGTATAAGTTTCCAATTGCCACCCCTCTCCTTTACTCCCAATAACCATGAAGTATAATTGGGCTACTTATAACTTTCAGCCTTTTTGAATAACCTCTTCTGTGTAAAACATATAAAATCCTCCAGCTACCAGCGTCTTCCTCTTGATTGTCGAGTCTTCGGGGCAGGGCTATTGTTTGTTTTAATTTTATTTTTACTTTTATCAGAGTGCTTCATACACAAAATGTAGAATAAATTTAAGTCCAAAATACTTCTTATGAAAAATAGTAGTCCTCTACCTTTATCATTTTCCACTGGTAAGAAAGAGGCAACTGCTTTCAATTTTTGTTTTTTGCAGATTCCCTTGGAATTTACTTCCATATCTCTAAATCACATATTTATCTAACTCTTCTCATTCTTTTAGTTTTAAGCCCTATCCATTGACGTCTGTGCAAGATGAGGAACTGGTATCTTTTCCTGCCCTCAGTGCCGCACCACCCTCCAGCCCCGCCCCATGCATACTTCCTCTCTCAGCTCGACACAGATATATTATCATTTTGGTTAGAACAGTGTTTACATGCTCATGACTATGTAAATGTTATTCACAGATGGGCCAGGTAAATTACCAGGTTTACTTTTTTCTTTCTGGAATGATACTTTGGGGGTTTTTTTTTTTTTGGAATTTGTAACTCTCCTTGTTTTCTATGTTTTTCTGTCTAAATCAACTCTAAACTTCCCCTGATATACGTTTTCTCTTCATATATTCAAATACTTGGGGTATTCTATCGATGATTTTTTTTGTTTTTAAGAAATCTCTCAGCACGTTCTAGACCCACTCCAGTCTAGACTGCTGAAGTTGCTGCCGTCACGCGATATCCCCTTTACTACCATTCTGAGATTTCCTTTGCCTCCCTTTTGTTTTAGATCCCTTGTTTCCTGGAATCCAAGTCATTGTCCTACTCTGTTTAGTCTCTCATTTGAGGTAGCATATCTTCCAGTAGTTTCCTGAAAAACATACATAGGAAATACATTTTTTAAAAAGCCTGCATGCCTAAAAATGGCTTTAAATACCCTTACAGGTTAATTCCTTTTTTAAAAAAATTTTAATCTTATTGGAGTATAGTTGATTTACAATGTTGTGTTCGTCTCAGGTGTACAGCAAAGTGATTCATTTCTACATATACATATATTCATTCTTTTTCAGATTCTTTTCTCATACAGGTTATCACAGAATATTGAGTAGAGTTCCCTGTGCTATACAGTAAGTCCTTGTTGGTTATCTATCTTATATATAAGTAGTGTGTGTATTTATTTTTGAATTTTATTTTATTTATTTATTTTTTATACAGCAGGTTCTTATTAGTTATCTATTTTATACATATTAGTGTATATATGTGTATGTTAATCTCAAGCTCCTGATTTATCCCTTCACCCCACATTTCCCGTTTGGTAGCCATAAGCTTGTTTTCGATATCTGCAAGTCTGTTTCTGTTTTCTAAATAAGTTCATTTGTATCGTTTTTTAAAAATTAGATTCCACATAGGAGTGATATCATACATGTCTTTCTCTGTCTGACTTAACTTCACTTAGTAAGATAATCTCCAGGTCCATCCATGTTAATTCTAATGGCTATAGAATTATAGGTTGGAAATCATTTTTTTTCCTCAGAATTTTGAAGACATCCTCCTGCTGCCTCTAGCTTCCACTATTTTATTGAGAAATCCAATGCTCTTTTGGTTTTGAACCTCTGCGGAAAAGGTATTTAAATTTGAACTCCAATTCTGTTTCCCATATTCTGCTTTATCCTCGACTATACCTAGTGTCCCCAGTCCTGAGACTGTTTTACTGGTTCCACAGAATAGCCCCTAACTTCTTTACTGGTAGGGGTGGATAGTACCCAGCTACATAGTGTAGGGGAGGGGACCTGAGGGCTCTAACTTCTTCCTAAACAAGTTTTCAACAAATCATCCTTTTTTTAGCCCTACTTTCATCCACTTCTGCAAGTATCCAGGGCTTCCAGCACCTAAGCATTTGGAGGGACTCTGTATGTGAATCAGGTTGTTCCCTACTTTCTCCACTACCGATTAAGCATTCAGCTTTTGGGGGACTGCTGAGAAATTTGCTACTCAACTGTTTGTTTTGTACCTTCCCAAATATACTTGCTATTGTCTTCTTTCCCTTTTCCTTTATCTCTGGGTTTATGTCTTTTAAAATATCCCTTTATTGTTTTAGTGAAACTTCAACAGGGAGAAGGGAGAAGGGCGTGTGTTTAATCTACTTTCTTTAGTGGGAGATCCTGGGGAGTGGGGGAGGTGTCAGGGAAGCAGCTCATTTTTATAAATGAATGTTTCTTTCAGAAAAGACCTCCTGGAGATTTTATTCTTTTGTCTGTACACATATAATGAGATGAAATAATCTTTAATACGGGAAATGAATCCCCCTTATTTCTACTGGAGGATGCATTGACTTACAAGTCACCAAGGGTTAAATAGGAAGGTGGGATTTCATGCCTTTACGTTCCTCCTCAAATACATCCAGGGGACAAAGGGACTAGTTAAACTGTGCCATTCTTGCCATTCTGTGGCCAACGCTTTATTTAAAATAACAGACGAATTGATTTCAGTATTTTTAAAAAAGAATTTGGTTTCCCACCCTCCACGCCCTTCCTGCCCTCGTTTCCTAATAAAGATCTTTTGAAAAATACCAGCTATTTTCTCACTGGACAGGGATTTTACTAAAGATTTTACCAAATAACTTGTGGGTTTAGAAGACTCTTTAGAGTGAGTGACACTAACAGTCTTTAGGAGGAAATGAACAGTTTTACTTGTTGTCATCCTCCAGTCATAGTTACATCCATTCAAGAAATATTCACTGAGTACATGTTCTATGCCAGGCAGTATGTTAAGTATTTAAAACATAATATCTCTTGTACTCATGGAGTTTATATTCTAATAGATACTACGATATGGTTAATAGTGGCTACCCTTTAGGTAATGCTTCCTGTGGGACAGCACTCTACCTGGTTGAATCCTTAGTGCAACACTGCAAGGTAATTTTAACACTCTTATTTGACAGATGAGGAAATTGAGGCTAGGTGGTTTGCTCAAGGTCATCCAACTGGTATGTAAAGGAGCCAGAATCTGAAGCCAGGTCTATTTTATTTCAAAGCTCATGTTCTTCCATTTGTATAGTTGAAAAAAGTCAACAAAGCAATTTCACCTGCAGTGTTTTATCTAATCTTCTGTGATCTAAATCAGTAAGGACACTCATTTCTGAACTGAAAGGTAATTATTCTCGGCTTGAGAGATTTGGTGAAAAAAAAATCACTAATTAATTGCATCATTTTGAGGGTATATCTTATTATCAGCTTGCCTTACTTGATGCAGTTTTTGCATGAACATATGTTTAGGGATAAAACTTATTCATAGAACACAAATTTTAGTTTAATTACAGTAGAAGAACTTAGCTATTTTAAGAAAGTCTGTATCAACTAATTTTTAAAGCAAATAAAATAGTTTGTTAATGCAAATAATTGCATTCTAAGTCCCTTGTATAAACACTTTCTCAGGCTTTATTTATTTAAAATGTTCAGTTGATAGTAGCTCAGGAAAGATGGGGAGAGTCTGCATATGGTTCCTTAACTATGTAAATTGTCTTATATGTTTAAAGACACACTGGACTATACTATACTATAATCCTCCAGAAAGACACACAGTAAAACAGAGAGGCAATGTAGTACAGAAATGTAAGCAAAGTCAAGGGGAGTCAAATGTTAACAAGAAACTCAGAGCTCAAATTAGTCAGAGAAATTCAGGGAAACCTGAAATTGGTTTTTTCAGTTGGTAAGCTGATCATCATTTCCACTGACATTTATTAAATACCTGCTGTGTGACAGGTCCTGCTTCAGCACTGGGAATAAAATAATGTTTACGAACAAGATCCCTGCCAGCCAGAACCGATGGTCTGGCAGGTTAGTGAGCGCAGTGAATTGTGGGTGAGGCAGCCGACTGGTTTAAAAGCTGAAGCCTCTGAAGCTTGATATACAGGAGACAGAGAAACCCTGACACACAAGGGAAGGAGAAGGGTAAAATGGTAAAGAACAAGAGATGAGATACTGGAAAACAATGATGAAGAAGAAACTGCGGCACACTGTAGGGAATGAAGGTCAAATCCAGGAAGAAAGGGCAAGTCCATATTGGATTGTATTTCACAAACGAGTTCAGAATTGCATTTGTATAATGCTTTAAAAATTCAAAATTTAAAATTTTCCAAAACAATTTCCCATGTGTCAAATCAGCCTAGATGATAACAGTGAAGAGGACTTTATTTTTATCTTCATCAGACAGATGAGCAAACTGAAGTCAGGGCAGTTTAATGATTTTCCAGAGATCACAGTGTATTACTTCAGTCTGCTGACTCCAAATTCAGAGCTCTTTCCACTGTTCTAGGACAGCACTCATGGAGGAGAGGGGTGAGTTGCCCTGCAGACTAGCTTGGTACAGACCATCTCAGCAAACCACGTGTGTTGGGAAAGTAAGGACTTGACAGACACATACTGACATCATTAGGAGAGATATACACGTGTTTCAATAATGCCGAGGACAGCAGACGGTTTTGTAGTGAAATGTGATATGTATGTACCCTATCTGCCATAACAGAGCTAAACGGGAGTTGTTGCTTAATTCTTCGCTGGCTTTGTTTTATTTAAACTGTGGATTAACACCAAGTTTTATAGATGCCTCACTCAGATCCACCTCTTAAACTAGTGACTGAGTGATTCTCTGTGCAGTGATCAACACGAGGGTGACTAGGACTCAGAGCTCCCTGAAAAAGAAAGTGTAGGCGTAGGGCTTCCCTGGTGGCGCAGTGGTTGAGGGTCCGCCTGCCGATGCAGGGGACACGGGTTCGTGCCCCGGTCCGGGAAGATCCCACATGCTGCCGAGCGGCTGAGCCTGTGTGTCCGGAGCCTGTGCTCCGCAACGGGAGAGGCCACAACAGTGAGAGGCCCGCGTACTGCACAAAAAA